>NC_058107.1:11056499-11178999 GCF_914725855.1 Thunnus albacares
GTGTAGTTCTCCCTGAGTATGATTATTGCACTCAACCGTGGAAATATATTTCCATAAATGACTGTTATAAATAAACTGCTATGAAGAAGAGTAAGTCTTTATCACCTCGTCTTTTTCTCTGTCATTAATTTGTGAATCTTTGGTTTATCAGCAAGTATTGGAAAACGACTGGAGGTACTTCACGGCCATACACAAAGCTGGTCTGATGATGAACACTTGTTCTTTTTGTGGAAGGACAAAAATCACACACTGTAATCTTTTTAATAGCTCTGCGGGTTACCAGTAAATGTTGCTTAATCCCACTTTGTGACCCCCTGCAGTGAAGTGTTGGGCTTTTGACACGAAAGGAAGCAGCATATAAACCTTGGAAAATGCTCAGCAGCAGCAGCATCGGCTTCCACAAAGGACAGCAGCCAAGAACAAATCAGAAAAGCAGCTTGCCTTATGCACAGAAGGTAAAAACTTCACTGATGTGATGCATAAATCTGGGCATGTGTAATCTAAAACTGAGGACTATGACAGTATTTGGGGTTAGATTAGGAAAAATAAGAAGATTACTGACCTGCTTATATGTGTAATATAAAGCTTTTTCCCTCCTCAGAATGGCTATGCAAACCCTGGCACTGTGGTTGCTGCTTCTGGGCTCAGTGGTGCCACAGGTCTGCTGTCAGCACTGGTCATATGGACTGAGCCCAGGAGGGAAAAGGGAACTGGACAGCCTTTCAGACACACTGGACAATGTAAGCATGGCTCCTCACACTTCATCTTCAGCATTTTATTCTCTACATATTCATGGTTATGTTTCCCCCCCCTTCAGGTAGTTGAGGGGTTTCCACATGTGGACACACCTTGCAGTGTTTTGGGTTGTGTTGAGGAATCGCCTTTCGCCAAAATCTACAGAATGAAAGGATTTCTTGTAAGTTTCGCTCATCTGTAATTCTGTGTTCGGTCAATCGATCAGTCAATAATGTCAATTATTCAAATTAGTCAAACCGCCAGACGCTTTACCAGATATTTCTATTAAATGTTGATTGTATTTTCATATATTTAATGTTATTCTTTTTCTCTTTTAGGGCAGTGTGACCAACAGGGAGAATGAACACAAAAATTATAAAAAATGATGATTATTTGATTCTACAATAAATAATCATATTGGCATATCTACATTGTTTTCTGTACTACTTTTAATGATTATGATAGAATCCATTTTTATTCCACAGTGCCTTATGCTTTTCTCTGTTTTTGTGACTATTTCTTGCTCTAAAGGATTAAAGAGACATTTCATTTGAATAATTATTGACACTTTTCTATGAACTCCTTATTTGTTTATTGTATAACAAACATGAATTTGATTGAATTTATATCCCAGTAGTTTCTAAATTCCTGATGGCATGTAATACAACAGATTTATACAAATGTAAGAGTGAAGTTGTGTCTTATGGGCAAAAGTTGTGCAAACGTAAGGTTAAACATCAGTTTACTGTGTTTTGTTGAACATTGCCTGTTTGCATATGTTTAGTGATGCAGTGTTTGGGTGATATTGTAGTGTCAGCCGCTTGGCGGCGCTGTTCAGACAGTGGGTAGAGTTTTGAGGGGAGAGAAGGGGAGAAAGAGAATGAGAAGTGTGTGATGACTGGACTGAGCTGTGTTTGTTGAAGGTGACTAAAGTTATGAGGAGAACCCAGAACGTATTGGACTGATTTATTCCCTCACTCACACCCACGTCGCTTACACTGGTGGCAGCGGTGGGATTTCCTTCTGTGGAATATAGTCCTTTGGGATTCTGCTCAACTTTTTGAGTCCCTAAAGCTATAGGCTAACGATAGCTACGCTAACCGCTAGCTTAGCTTTAGCTTTCAGTACAGTTAGTCAGCTAGTCGTTACCAAGTCCGTTTTTTTTGTTTTGTTAGCTTCAAGTGAGTTAAGAAACCGTGTTTCGGTCATCTAACTCCGTCCGAGGGCTAAAGAAAAAAATAATAAAAGAGACGAAGGAAACTCATCATGTCTGACGAGGAAGCATTTTCCACCGGTGAGCAGCAGCCAGCACAAGCACGAGGGGGGCCTCAGCGCAAGGTGTGCCGCCATCTAGCAGAACACAGGGAGCGCCCAGGGGCATTCCCTTACCGCCACCATTTCACAACGATGGCCGTGAGTCTTTTCAACTATGGGCTCGCCGCTATGAGGTAATTCAAGAGGCCCGTTACAAGGACAGTGGTGTGGACATGAATACAGTATTAGCAGCTGAGTTACCCACTAGACTACCACCAGAACTGTTCATTGTATGGGATAATCTGCCCCGGGAAACTCAGGACTCTTATACTGAAGCAAAGAAGCACTTGCAGACAGCTTTTGGCCAAAAGGATGTAATTGCATCATTTCAGACATTCCCTAATGCCCGGCATAGACTACCTAATGAAGCGATGGAAGTTTATGCTGCAGACGTATGCAGGCTTGTCAAAGAAGCTTTCCCAGATTTTGAGCACAATGCTTCCGAGTATATGAAAATGTCTCGCTTCATTGCTGGTCTGGATCAGGAACTTCAAGTCAAATGTCATGAAAGAGGGGTGAAAACTTTCACTGAGGCTTTTCAAGTCGCCTCCCAAGCTGAACGGGCTCGCCAAGCAGCATTAGTAATGCCAGTGTCCTCACCAAATGTTACCATCAGAGATATTGGCACAATGCAGTCAGTAAATTCAGCACGTGAAAATGACATTGAACTCGGGAAAACAGTTCAGAACCTCACTGCTACTGTTAAAGACTTAAGTAAGAATATGGATGCACTGAGACTGAAGCTGGATGAGCGAAGCAGGGAGCACCGCCGTGACAGGCACATGCATGTGCGTCCTCAAAGATCTCCCTCACCTTATGGGAGAAGCCCAGATAGGGATGCAAATAGATGGAGCTCAGGCTACAGACATTCCCCCTCCAGATACTCACGTTCCAATCATTCCCCAGAACACTATTCTCCTCAGAGGACTCGCCACCATCAAGATCACACCCGCAGGGAGCCTGACAGGTACCGACAACCTTACAGAGATACTCACTACTCAGACCATGCCTTTAGCCCTTATGAGGAAAAGAGAGGGAGGCAACCCTCTCCCAGTAGACCCTACTATGACTCTCACCGCCGAAGCCCGAGTCCCTATGCCAAGCATGTTTCATTCCAAGAGTATGGGGACCAAGGCCAAACATGACAACCAAAGGACTGGGACAGTCAGTATCCCACTAAGAGTGGTTACAAAGATCATGGCAGATTTCCACAGGGAAACGGCCGTTAACTGATGATGCGGGGTGTTCATCAGCTACTTCTCTGGAAGCCCCAGACATCTGCCTCACTGAAATAACAGACTGCATCAGTACACCACCAACCCCTAGTGGTACTACAGATATGACAATCCCCCTGACTGAAAGTGTGAACATTGAAGCCACTGTAAGTAAAGACTTCACCTCCTATGTAAGTGGAATTGTTGAGGGCACTAATACGCACATCATGCTAGATACCGGTTCCACTATTTCGTTCATCAGTGAGGAAACCAAAATGTCACTTCCTTCCCTAGCAAAAAGACCCATTAAAAAGAAGTTTATCATGTCACAAGCAGTGACTGGCCAAACTTTGGATACATTGGGTATGATAGACATCACCTTTAAACTAGGGTCTCAAACTCTGCAACATGAAGTGCAAGTCATCAGAAATGTCAGTCAAGGCTTTATATTAGGTTTTGACTTTCTCAAGCCTCACTGTGTGATTCTGGATATGGGGAGAGGACTGTGCTATCTGGGTGATGATGTCCTGCCCCTACTCAGGAAGAGTGACCTGGCACCTGCTAGTTGTAGACAAGGTACAAAACACGCCAATGCTGACTCTATGTCCCGTCGCCCCTTCACAGCTGAAGGCACCACCCCTATGGTTACAGCCAATCAGGTGAGGTGTGTTTCCATTCACACTCAAACAGACCCAATAGAGTCATCCATGTGCACTCCAGCCACTGAGCTGGCACCCTGCTCAGAGACTTTACCCACTGCTTCGACTGCTATGGATTTAATATCACTCGTGCAGTCTGCTTCACCAGATACTGCAGCTGTAACGGTGGACAGTTCACTCCTGAATATTGACAGGCAGTATTTCCTCCAAGCTCAAAAAGCTGATCCTGAGTTGCAAATAGTCAGGAGCTGGGTGTTGACTGACCATAGGCCACCATTCTCAAACATTAAAGCAACCTCACCTGAAATGAGACAGTACTGGAGAGAGTTTCCTAAACTCACCCTTGTTGATGGTCTTTTGTGTCGCAAAGTCAGACCTCCACCAGGTGACCCTGTTTTACAGATTGTAGTTCCTAGTAACTTGCAGAAGGAAGTGTTTCAAACTTTACATGGACATTCACTCTCGGGACACTTCAGTTCACAAAAAACATTACAAGGGGCACAGATCAGATGCTTTTGGCCTCACATGACACGTGACATAACTCAGTGGTGTCTTGAATGCACAGCCTGTGAAGCATGGCGACCACAGACACCACACCAACAGGCCCCTATGCAAAACATAGTCACATCCAGGCCTTTTGAGAAAATTGCAGCAGACCTGACGGAACTGCCACTCACACGCCGTGGTAATCGGTATGTACTTGTTGTAATGGACTATTTTACTAAGTACCTCAACTTGTATGCACTTCCTGATCAACGGGCAACCACTGTGGCTAAATGTTTGTTTGAAGATTATATTAGCCACCATGGTGTGCCTCAAAGTTTGCACACTGACCAAGGCCGTCAGTTCAACTCAGATCTTGTCAAAGAACTGTGCAACCGTCTGGGAATACATAAAACGAGGACATCACCTTATCATGCTATGTCAGATGGCATGGTGGAACGAGCAAACAGGACCATCAAGGACCAGTTAGCAAAATATCTGTATATCAGAGGAGGTGAATGGGATGACCATCTACGGCAGGTTGAATTTGCATACAACACGACTGTTCACTCCTCCACAAAACGCACTCCTTTCTTCCTGGCCCATGGCAGAGTGGCCCACCTGCCTGCAGATCTCCTCCTTGGAGACTCACCAGGACTTTCAAATGCCACACCAGGTACTCCAAGTGAATATGCCAATTCGGTATTACTGAAACTGTGTGCTGCTTTTCACTCTGTTGCACATAACATTGAGGCAGCAGGTGCTCAACAAAAGCACTACTATGATCGTCGGATGAAACACACAGCCTATGAGCCAGGTGACTTAGTGTGGGTTGACCTTCCTGCCCTTGCTAGACAAAAACTGTCACCTAAGTGGACCGGCCCTTTTAAAGTTCTACGACGGCTTGACTCAGGCACAGGTGACATTGGAGTAGACTATGAACTTCTGGATCAACGGGACCCTAGAGCTAAACCTAAGGTCATTCGCTACAATCGCCTGAAACCTTATCGTTCAGCCTGGTCAGCTGACAGACATCCAGTTCCACCCTCACCTTCAGAACTGACTGTACCAGCAAACGGCCCAGGTCCCCCACTGCTCACGGCACTCTCAGGCTCCAGACCTTATGTATACAGGCACCCAAATAAGCCCGGGTGCTCTGTGACTGCGCCTAGGGATCAGACAAATGTTTGCCCTCTGCCCCAGAGTGCTACTAGCACCACAACACAGGTGGGAGACAGGTGGGACGTCGTTGTGTACGTCCCCCAGTGCGTTACAGGACTGTTGAATGAACTGTGGTCTGTGTCATATGCTTGATTGAGAAGTACAAGTTAAAAAAAAAAAAAACAGAGATGTTATAGGCAAACACAAGGGAAAAAAAATGTATTCTGTTCCACTGCTCTTTGTTGTTGTTTTGCCAATGTCATCTGTTTATATTGTTGTTAAGCATAAAGTAGTGACAATTTCATTACACCTATTTGGAAGCGAGGACGCTTCTTGTGTAAGGGGGGGACGATGTGTAAGAGTGAAGTTGTGTCTTATGGGCAAAAGTTGTGTAAACGTAAGGTTAAACATCAGTTTACTGTGTTTTGTTGAACATTGCCTGTTTGCATATGTTTAGTGATGCAGTGTTTGGGTGATATTGTAGTGTCAGCCGCTTGGCGGCGCTGTTCAGACAGTGGGTAGAGTTTTGAGGGGAGAGAAGGGGAGAAAGAGAATGAGAAGTGTGTGATGACTGGACTGAGCTGTGTTTGTTGAAGGTGACTAAAGTTATGAGGAGAACCCAGAACGTATTGGACTGCTTTATTCCCTCACTCACACCCACGTCGCTTACACAAACAATACTTAGGTTTGGCCAAGAATCAAGTCTACAGCATCTGAAATGTCAAATATAAACATAATACAGTGGCTTTCAGGTGATGCTTTATGCAAATATAACAACGTGGACTGCATGAGTGTAAAATGATGAACTGTAGAACAAACAGCCTGAGTCTTTTATTCAGGATAGTTGATAATAATCTTATGTACATCATTGTTTTGTCAACCACTTACTGCCCATAAGCAAGAAGACTAGAGTGTATTATAGTGCATTTGAAAGTTATGCAGTGTGTCAGCAATAGTTTGGTGTTTCAACTAAAAATAGTTTACTGTGCATAGTCTTAATTTTCTCAAATTACAAAGTTTTTGTGTACACAAACCAAAAATGACAACCAGCAACAGAGAAAAATGTCAAATGATAATATAAAGATTTTTTTTTAATGATTTTATGTAAAAAGAAGCATTTTTATGCATGTTGCAGTCAAACAGACTGGACAGAAATGTGTCTTGAGCCTAAAATGTCACACAAACACATGAGCTCATTATGTGGCTTTTGTTTTCTGGGGCTTGAACATGTCTGTCTCGACTTTAGAGTCAAGACTTGACTACTTGTGACTTGCTCAACAGTGTCATGTTCCCACTTCTGCTTCAAACAGCAGCACAATAAGAGTTTTATTTGTTTTCTGACAGTAAAATGTTTTAAAAGCAGCATTTTCTGTGCTGTGAGACGGAATGTGTGTCACCAGAATATCATAATGAGCATTCTAATATATGCGAATTCTAGAACTACCAGCACATTATCATAATGTAAAAATTCTACACTGTCCACTCAGTCTCACTCAGATCTTGAACAGGAAAGGCAGTTTTTTTTCAGTGGGAATATATCTTCAAATCTTCAGTCATCTGTTTCTTCATATTCGATGGGATCTTTGTTGGGTTGATACACATGGAGAGTAGACACAGCGGGAGAAGCATGGTAAGATTTTCTCATTTGAAGATGGCAAACCTTTGGGCAAACATTGACTGTAATTTAGGATTGCACTTATCTGGGACAGCTTACTTTTTCTCTCATGTCTTTGTATTTGCCTCAGGTTTCAACAAATTAATTAAATGTTGTCTTTTTCTGGAAAGCAATTAGATTTTCATACAGTTTGATAACTAAAGTTAATGCCTCACTTAAAAAAATAATGTCAGTCTGTGTAAGAATCTGCTCCCAACCAACCCCCAAATACCCCAAAATACACTTCATTGCATATTTTAATTGATATGCATTAAATACAGGATTGATTTCATGATTGAAACAGGGTTTCTCTCCAGTTTGTGACATATGTTTATTGTGTGCACTGTGACATTTAATTAAATCTCAGGATCCTAAAACAGATCCTCTTTTTCTGCTGCTGTTGACCCATTGACTGAAAGTATACTGCGTAACCACCAATGTTTGTGTGAAAAGTCTAATTCATATTAGTTTAAATCATGTAATTTACTCATCTTATTTCTATTCCTACTTATTTTCTATTATTATCTTATTTCACATGTATATTCTTTCATCTCAACCGTATAAAAATTGCACTGTAATTGATCTAGATTTCCCAACATTCACCACTGACAGGAAAAGGTGTGGTGGTGTGGTGTTACTGTTTGCAGTATTTAAATAAAAAACACACACACACAAAATGCAATAATGTTACATAAACTATAAATCTATGGAAGATTTTAGTAGGTTATTCATGAAATGCAGTGGACTAAACATATGTTTTAGTTTGCTAGATGAGTTCAGTGGTGGAGATCACACACTGAAGTACTGTAGTGAAGTACTGTACTTCAGCATCTCTATTTTATGCTACTTTATACTTCCACTCCACTATAATAGAAAATGTTATATTCTTACTCCACTATATAAAATATTATATTATGTACAATACATTAAACCACCCAACAGTATATAAAATAGTTAAAATTAGATCCACCTTGACCAGCAGCATTAAAATGCTGCATGTTACATGTATGAGTACTTTTACTTTTCATACTTAAAGTAGCCTATATTTTTCTAATATGACTTACTAATTAATACAGCACTTTTACTTGTACTGGTGTACAGTATTCTTATTTTATTGCAGTATTGCTACTTTTACTTGAGTTAAGGATCAGGAAATACTTCCTCCACAAGTGAATGGACTGAAACACATGTTACTCAAACATGACAATACAATGTTTGTTTCTTCATATTCACACAAAATTCAAAAGTTATGTGAATTAAGATAATAATCAGTGAAGTAAAGATAAATCTAAAGTCTAAATCTAATATTGATTCCTGGCTCTGTATCTCTGTCTTTTTTTTATTTTTTAACACTTCCTGTATATTTCTGTCTTTTTGGCATTTATAGGAGAGTCCAGGGTGGTGATGCTGCTTGCAGAAATGGAAGTGGAGGCACCTTCAAACTTTCTGTCAGCTGAAGAAGGAGGAGAGATGAGATAGAGGGCTTGCATCAGAAAGGTGGACACAACCTTTTCAGAAGCTTGCCTTGGAGAAAAAAAGCCTCACAAAGAAGACGAAGGCAGACGGTGACGGCAAAGACAACAACGCTACCGTCTGACTGGCTCCAACAGGCAGGGAAGCATCGTTCGCTTACCTTATACTGTTCTTCTCCTTCATTTCCCTCCTTCACTCATCTACCCTTGCTGTCCTTCTTCTTCTCTCTGTGACCTATCTCTCCTCAGTCTTCAACTTCCTCCCTTTAAACATCTACCTTTCCTCTTTTTTCTTTACCTGTTCATTCTTTCCACCTTTCATCTCCTTTAACTCCTATCCTTTATTCTACATTCCTCCTTCCTCCATTTTTTTCACTTGTTTTACCCATCCACCCTTCCCCTCTTTTATCTCCTATCTTTACCTTACGTCTTTACGTCTTCCTTTTCTTCATCCTCCCTCATTTTTCTCTCCACTGTTTCTTTCCTTCATCTCATATCCTTTCCTTCTCAACCTTTTTCCATCTTTCATCATTCATCTTCACCTCATTCTTTATTTTTCATTCCTCCTGTCCTTCACCTTTCTCGTTTTACCCATCTGACCTTCCCGTCCTTTATCTCTTACCTTTACACTATTCTTTTTCTTTATTCTTTAACCATCCACCCTTTCTCTCCTTCATTCTCCACCCCTTAACACCTCCACTCTTCCTCCTTCATTTTTCTTACTTTCCTCTCTTCCTTTCCACTACATCTTCCTCCCTCTCCCATCCACCTCTCTTCTGTCATTTTCTATCCTTTACATTTCCCCCTGTCTTCTTATTCATTTCCCTTCCTTTTCCTTCTTCTTCATATTCTCTTCTCTATTTCTCATCATCTCTTTAATTCATTCTTTATGTTCTTGTCTTTCATCTTCCTTCTTCTCCCCTCAACCCTTCCCATCCTTCATCATTCTTCCTGTATCTCTCCGGTCTTTCTCTCGTTTCTTCGTATCCTTCATCTCTTATCCTTTTTTCAACCCTTTCCATCTTTCATCTCCTTGTCCAATCCACCCTTTCTGTCATTCATCCTCCACCTTTTTCACCTCCACTCTTCCTGTCCTTTTCTTTCTTTCCCTTGAATGCTACTTCCAACTTCTTTCCTCTACCTCTCCACCTTTCTATCCCTCATCTTCTTCCTTTACTGCTCCACATTCATCTTTTTTATCCTCCCTCTCCTACCCACCCTCCCTCTACTTTGTTTTCTGTCCATCTTCCTCATTTCTGTTCTTCCTCTCTCATCCTTTTGATCTTCCTGTTTCTCCTCTCCTTCCTTTGCCTCTCCACCTTCCCTTTCCTTCCTTGTCCTTTGTATTGCATCCTTCTTATCACCTTTTGTCTTCCATCTTCCTCCCTTCATCTTCCTACTTCTACCATCCACCCTCTCACCATCACTTTCTTTCCTTTTCTTCCACCTTGCTTCCTTTATCTAATGACCTTTGCTCTTCCTCCTCAACTAATTGACTTTTCTATCCTTCATCCTTCTTCCTTTCTTTCACCATCCTTCCTTTCCCCTCCACCCTTCCTCTGCTTGATCTTACTTCTTTCCTCTCCATCGCCCTCTCTCACTTATCCGCCTTTTGTCTCTTTCAACTTCTCTCCATCCTTTCTATCCTTCATAGATGGGAGGTAGGGCTCTCTCCCATCCTTCATCCTTTCGTCTTTCACCTCTCCACCTTCCATCTGCTTCAACTCATATGCTTTGTTCTCTATTCCTCCTGCCCTTCATCTCTCTCATTTTACCCATCCACTCTTCCCCTCCATCTCCTAACTTTACCTTTACACCACTCTTTTTCTTGATTCTTTAACCATCCCTCCTTTCTGTCCCCAATTCTTCCTTCCTTTCCACACTTCCTCTCATCTCCCTTTCTCCTGTCAACCTTTTATTTCCTCAATCTTCCTCCCTCCCATCCAAGCTTCATCTTTCTTCTTTCCTCTCTACCCTTTAAATCTTTCATATTCCTGTCTGTATTCTTCTTTCCTCTCTTATCCATCCATCCCTTCATTTCCTCTCCTTCATTTTTCCCTTCCATGCTCCTCTCAGCCTCCTCCTACATTCTCCTCTCTTCTCCATCATCTTCTATGCTTTACATTTCCCTCTGTCCTCTTATTCGTTTCCTTCCTTTTACTTCTTCATATTCCTTTCTCTATTTCTCAAACACACCATTTCTATAATTCATTCTTTATGTTCCTGTCTTTCATCTTCCTCCTTCTCCCCTCAACTCTTCATTTCCTTCATCATTCTTCCTGTATCTCTCTGGTCTTTCTCTCATTTCTTTGTATCCTTCATCTCTTATCCTTTAGATTCTCAAGCCTTTCCATCTTTCTCTCCTTCATCCTCCACCCTTAACATCTCCTCTCTTCCTGTCTTTCATTCTTCTTATTTTCCCTTTCATACTCCTTTCATCCTCCACATTGTTTCCTTTTCCTCTTCAACCTTTCACTCTTTTCTCTTACCTATCCTACTCCTTCATCTTCCTTTCTTACACCCTTTCTATCCTTTTTCCTCTTTTACATCTCCACACTTCCTAACTTTAATCTTGTTTCCTATATCACTCCACCTTCTATCATCCAACTCCTTCATCTTATTTTCTTCCTCTCCATCCTTTCTCTCCTTTACCTTCTTTCAACTGTATCTGTAATTTTCCTCCCTTTCCTTTACCTCTCCACCCTTCACTTCCTTCTCCCTCTCACTCCCCTCAACTGTTCCTCTCCTACATCTTTCTCACTCTTCCACTTTCTTCCTTTAGACATCATCCTTTTCTCTCATTTCTTTATTCAGTCACTCTCTCCATCTCATCTCACTCCCTAACTCATCTACTCTTCCTCTCTTTCATGTTCTCTTTCATCTTCCTTCTTCTCCCCTCAACCCTTCCTATCCTTCATCATTCTTCCTGTATCTCTCCGGTCTTTCTCTCGTTTCTTCGTATCCTTCTTCTCTTATCCTTTTCTCAACCCTTTCCATCCTTCATCTCCTTGTCCAATCCACCCTTTCTCTCATTCATCCTCCACCTTTTTCACCTCCACTCTTCCTGTCCTTTTCTTTCTTTCCCTTAAATGCTACTTCCAACTTCCTTCCTCTACCTCTCCACTTTTCTATCCCTCATCTTCTTCCTTTACTGCTCCACCTGCTTTATCTTTCATCTTTTTTATCCTCCCTCTCCTACCCTCCCTCTACTTTGTTTTCTGTTGATCTTCCTCATTTGTTCTTCCTCTCTCATCCTTTTGATCTTCCTGTTTCTCCTCTCCTTCCTCTGCCTCTTCGTCTTTCACCTCTCCACCTTCCATCTGCTTCGACTCATATGCTTTGTTCTCCATTCCTCCTGCCCTTCATCTTTCTCATTTTACCCATCCACTCTTCCCCTCCTTCATCTCCTAACTTTACCTTTACACTACTCTTTTTCTTGATTCTTTAACCATCCCTCCTTTCCGTCCCTAATTCTCCTTCCTTCCTTTCCACCCTTCCCCTCATCTCCCTTTCTCCTGTCAACTGTTCCTCTCCTACATCTTACTCCATCCAAGTTTTCTCTTTCAGCTTCCTTCATCTTTCTATCCTTTCTATCTCGGGGCTGAATATGTTTATTACAGTCTGCTAAATGATATTGTTGGTGTATAGACGGGGCTGTTTGTAGTGAGGGGGAGGAGGGTCTCTGTATATGTATCTGAATGTGAAAGCTTGATGTCATGTTTTTGCATTTTTGTTGAAATACCTCTCCACCCTTCCATCTTCTCTTTTCTATCTTTTATTTACCTTCATCTTCTATCCTTTTACTGCAAAATCTTTATCTTCCTTCATTTGTCCATGTACATTTCATCTCTTTGAACACCTCCCTCTCCCATCCACCTCTCATCTTCTATCTTTTACATTTCCCCCTGTCCTCTTATTCATTTCTTCCCTCAACCCTTCCTGTCCTTCATTATTCTTATATCTTTCTGGCCTTTCTCTCATTTCTTCACCTTTTCACTCTCCATCTCGCTCCTTAATTCATCTACTCTTCCTCTCATTCATGTTTTCTCTTTCACCTCTCCACCCTCGATCTCTTTCAACTCATATTCTTTGTTTTCCATTCCTCCTGTCCTTCATCTTTCTGGTTTTACTCATCCACCCTTCCACTCCTTCATCTCCTACTTTTACCTTCACACTTTTCTTTAACCATCCACCCTTTCCTCTTCATCATCTTCCTTCATTTTCCACTGCACTTTTTCTATCCTTCATCTCTTATCCTTAGATTCTCAAGCCTTTCCATCTTTCTCTCCTTCATCCTCCACCCTTAACACCTCCTCTCTTCCTGTCCTTCATTCTTCTTACTTTCCCTTTCATACTCCTTCCATCCTCCCCATTATTTCCTTTCACTCTTCACCCTTTCTTTTATTTCCTATCCTTTACATCTCCACGCTTCCTATCTTTAATCTTGTTTCCTATACCTTTCCACCCTCTACCTATTTCCACTCTTCACCTCCTTCAACTCATATTCTTTATTTTCCATTCCTCCTGTGCTTCATCTTTCTCTTTTAACCCTTTCAACCTTCCTGTCCTTTTATCTCCTACTTCTACACTTTTCTTTTTCTTGATTCTTTAACCATCCACCCTTTCTCTCCATCTTCCTTCATTTCCTCTCCACTTTTCTATCCTTTGTCTCTTATTCTTTGGATTGGAGAAGGAGATGAAAGATGGAAAGGGTTGAAAATCACCCTTTCTCTCCTTCATCCTCCACCCTTAACATCTCCACTCTTCCTGTCCTTCATTCTTCTTATTTTCCCTTTCATACTCCTTTCATCCTCCACATTGTTTCCTTTTCCTCTTCAACCTTTCACTCTTTTCTCTTACCTATCCTACTCCTTCATCTTCCTTTCTTCCACCCAACCTCTCCTGTGTCTTTCCATTTTCCTTCATTTATCTCTCTACCCTTTCTATCCTTTTTCATCTTTTACATCTCCACACTTCCTAACTTCAATCTTGTTTCCTATATCGCTCTACCTTCTATCATCCAGCTCCTTCATTTTTTCTTCCTCTCCATCCTTTCTTTCCTTTACCTTCTTTCAACTGTATCTGTAATTTTCCTCCCTTTCCTTTACCTCTCTACCCTTCACTTCCTTCTCTCTCTCACTCCCCTCAACTGTTCCTCTCCTGCATCTTTCTCACTCTTCCACTTTCTTCCTTTAGACATCATCCTTTTCTCATTTCTTTATTCATTCACTCTCTTATCTCATCTCACTCCCTAACTCATCTACTCTTCCTCTTTCATGTTTTCTTTCATCTCTCCACACTCCATCTCCAACTCCTAACCTTTATTCTACATTCCTCCTCTATTTCATCTTTCTTGTTTTACCCGTCCATCCTTCCCCTCCTTAATCTTCTGTCTTTACTGTTTTTCTGTTTATTGATCTACTTTCCTGTCCTTCATTTTCCTTCATTTCTTCATCTCCCTGTCTCTCATCAACTTTTTCTGTCCTGCTTCTTCCTCCCTCTCTCATCCACCTCTCTTCTCCTTCTATCTATCCTTTACATCTCATCCTCTTATTCATTTCCTCCCTTTCCCTTTGTCATATTCCTTTCTCTATTTCTTAACACCATCTCTTTAATTCATTCTTTATGTTCCTGTCTTTCATCTTCTTCTTTTCTGCTCAACCCTTCCTATCCATCTCTCCAGTCTTTCTCTCATTTCTTCACCAACTCACACTCTCCATCTCGATCTCACTCCCTAACTTGTCTACTCTTCCTCACTTTCATATTTTCTCTTTCATCTTTCCACTCTTCACCTCCTTCAACTCATATTCTTTGTTTTCCATTCCTCCTGTCCTTCATCTTTCTGGTTTTACCCATCCACCCTTCCCCTCTTTCATCTCCTAACTTTACTTTTACTCTATTCTTTAACATCCACCCTTTCTCTTCATCTTCCTTTTTCCTCCACTTTTTCTATCCTTCATCTCTTATTCGATTTTCAACCCTTTCCATCTTTCATCTCCTTCTCCAATCCACCCTTTCTCTCCTTCATCCTCCATCCTTAACATCTCCACTCTTCCTGTCCTTCATTCTTCTTACTTGCCCTTTCATACTCCCTCCATCCTCCACATTCCTTCCTTTTCCTCTTCACCCTTTCTTTTATTTTCTGTCCTTTACATCTCCACGCTTCCTATCCTTAATCTTGTTTCCTATATCACTCTACCTTCTATCACCCAGCTCCTTCTTCTTCTCTTATTCCTCTCCATCCTTTCTTTCCTTTACCTTCTTTCAACTGTATCTGTAATTTTCCTCCCTTTCCTTTACCTCTCCACCTTTCACTTCCTTCTCACTCTAACTCCCCTCAACTGTTCCTCTCCTGCATCTTTCTCACTTTTCCACTTTTTTCCTTTAGACATCATCCTTTTCTCTCTTTTCTTTATTCATTCACTCTCTTCAACATCTCATTCCCTAACTTGTCTACTCTTCCTTGCTTTCATGTTTTCTTTCACCTCCACCCTCCATCTCCAACTATCCTTTTATTCTACATTCCTCCTCTATTTCATCTTTCTTGTTTTACTTGTCTATCCATCTTCTGTCTTTACCTTTATACTATTCTGTTTCTTGATCTACTTTCTTTAACATCCACCCTTCCTTTTATTCGTCCTTCTTCATGTTTCTTTCCTTCATCTCATATCCTTTCCTTCTCAAACCTTTCCATCTTTCATCTTCATCTCCAGTCCACCCTTTCTCTCCTTCACCCTCTCTCCTTTACACCTCCACTCTTCCTGTCCTTTTCTTTCTTTCCAACTTCCTTCCTCTATCTCTCCACCTTTCTATCCCTCATCTTTTTCCTTCACTGCTCCACCTGCTTTATCTTTCTTATTTACCCTCCCTCTACTTTGTTTTCTGTCAATCTTCCTCACTTTTCCTCTCTTCCTTCTTCCTGCCTCTCCCATCCACCTCTCTTCTCCATCATCTTCTATGCTTTACATTTCCCCCTGTCCTCTTATTCATTTCCCCTTCTTTCTTTCTTCTTCATATTCTTTTCTTTATTTCTCAACATCATCTCTATAATTCATTCTTTATGTTCCTGTCTTTCATCTTCCTCCTTCTCACCTCAACCCTTCCTATCCTTCATCGTTCTTCCTGTATCTTTCTGGTCTTTCTCTCATTTCTTTACTCATTCACTCTCTCCATCTCCATCTCACTCCCTAACTTGTCTACTCTTCCTCACTTTCATATTTTCTCTTTCATCTTTCCACTCTTCACCTCCTTCAACTCATATTCTTTGTTTTCCATTCCTCCTGTCCTTCATCTCTCTGGTTTTACTCATCCACCCTTCCCTTCCTTCATCTCCTACTTTTACCTTCACACTATTCTTTAACCATCCACCCTTTCTCTTCATCATCTTCCTTCATTATCCTCTGCACTTTTTCTATCGTTCATCTCTTATCCTTAGATTCTCAAGCCTTTCCATCTTTCTCTCCTTCATCCTCCACCCTCAACACCTCCACTCTTCCTCTCCTTCATTCTTCTTACTTTCCCTTTCATACTCCTTACATCCTCATTCTCTCCCTCTTCACCCTTTCTTTTATTTCCTATCTTTTACATCTCCATGCTTCCTATCTTTAATCTTGTTTCCTATACCTTTCCACTCTCTACCTATCCTGCTCCTCCATCTTCCTCTCTATCCTTTCTCTCCTTAATCCCTCTGTTTCACTCATCCACTTTTCCTTTCCTTTATATTCTATCATCTTCCACTGTTTTATCTTTAAACTTAGTTTTTCTCTCACCCTCTGTCCTTTACACCTCTACTCTTCCTGTCTTTTTCTTTCTCTCTCTTAAATGTTCCTTCCAATTCCGTCCTCTGCCTCTCCACCTTTCTATCCCTCATCTCTTCTTCCACTACTTATCCTTTCCATCTTCATCTCCATCCACCCATCCTCTCCTTTCTTTTCCTTCCTTTTTCTTTTACCTCTTTACCCTTTTTATTTTTTCTCTTACTTGCGCTACCATCCTTCCTGGCCATTTTCATACCTTTCCTTACATCTTCTTTTTTCTTTTACCAACTCTTTCCATCTTTCATCTCCTTCTCCAGTCCACTCTTTCTCTCCTTCATCCTCCACCCTTAACATCTCCACTCTTCCTGTCCTTCATTCTTCTTATTTTCCCCTTCATACTCCTTCCATCCTCCACATTGTTTCCTTTTCCTCTTCAACCTTTCACTCTTTTCTTACCTATCCTACTCCTTCATCTTCCTTTCTTCCACCCAGCCTCTCCTTTCTTTTCCTTCCATTTTCCTTTTACCTCTCCAGCCTTTCTATTTTTCTTCTTTTACATCTCCACTTTAATCTTGTTTCCTATACCACTCCACCTTCTATCACCCAGCTCCTTCCTCTTCTCTTATTCCTCTCCATTCTTTCCTCTTCTCTTATCTATATTTTATTTATCTTCATCCTCTATCCTTTTGCTGCAAAATCTTTATCTTCCTTCATTTATCCATGTAAATGTCATCTCTTTCAACACCTCCCTCTCCCATCCACCTCTCTTCTCCGTCTATCTTTACATTTCCTGTCCTCTTATTCATTTCCCTCCCATTTCCTTCTTCATATTCCTTCCTCTGTTTCTCAACTACATCATTTCTATAATTCTTTCTTTATGTTCCTGTCTTTCTTCTTTTCTCCTCAACCCTTCCTATCCATCCCTCTGGTCTTTCTCTCATTTCTTCACCCACTCACTCTCTACATCTCACTCCCTAACTCATCTACTCTTTCACCTCTCCACCCTCCATCTACTTCAACTCATCTTCTTTATTTTCCATTCCTCTTGTCCCTCATCTTTCTCATTTTACCTATCCATCCTTCCTGTCCTTTATCTCCTACCTTTACACTGTTCTTTTTCTTGATTCTTTAACCATCCACCCTTTCTCTTCGTCATATTCCTTCATTTTCCTCTCCACTTTTCTATCCTTCATCTCTTATTCTTTGATTTTCAACCCTTTCCATCTTTCATCTCCTTCTCCAATCCACCCTTTCTCTCCTTCATCCTCCACCCTTAACATCTCCATTCTCTCTCCATTTTTCTTTCCCTCCCTTTTCCTTCTTCTTCATATTCCTTTCTCTATTTCTCAACACTATCTCTTTAATTCATTCTTTATGTTCTTCATCTCTTATCCTTAGATTCTCAACCCTTTCCATCTTTCTCCTTCATCCTCCACCCTTAACATCTCCACTCTTCCTGTCCTTCATTCTTCTTATTTTCCCTTTCATACTCCTTCCATCCTCCACATTGTTTCCTTTTACTCTTCACCCTTTCACTCTTTTCTCTTACCTATCCTACTCCTTCATCTTCCTTTCTTCCACCCAACCTCTCTTTTCTTTTCCTTCCATTTTCCATTTACCTCTCCAGCCTTTTTATCCTTTTTCCTCTTTTACATCTCCACACTTCCTAACTTTAATCTTGTTTCCTATATCACTCCACCTTCTATCATCCAGCTCCTTCCTCCTCTCTTATTCCTCTCCATCCTTTCTCTCCTTTACCTACTTTCAGCCATTTCTGTAATTTTCCTCCTTTTTCCTTTACGTCTCCACCTTTCCCTTCCTTCTCCCTTTCCCTCCCCTCAACTGTTCCTCTCCTTCATCTTTCTTGTTTTACCCATCCATCCATCTTCTGTCTTTACCTTTACGCTATTCTGTTTCTTGTTCTACTTTCTTTAACATCCACCCTTTCTTTTCTTCGTCCTCCTTCACGTTTGTCCCATGTTTCTTTCCTTCATCTCCTATCCTTTCCTTCTCAAACCTTTCCATCTTTCATCGTTCATCTTCATCTCCAGTCCACCCTTTCTCTCCTTCACCCTCTCTCCTTTACACCTCCATTCTTCCTGTCCTTTTCTTTCTTTCCTTAAATGCTCTTTCCAACTTCCTTCCTCTACCTCTCCACCTTTCTATTCTCATCTTTTTCCTTTACTGCTCCACCTGCTTTATCTTTATTTATCCTCCCTCTCCTACCCACCCTCCCTCTACTTTGTTTTCTGTCCATCTTCCTCATTTGTTCTTCCTCTCTCATCCTTTTGATCTTACTGTCTCTCCTCTCCTTCCTTTGCCTCTCCACCTTCCCTTTCCTTCCTTCTCCTTTGTATTGCATCCTTCTTAGTCATCCTTCATCTTCC
This sequence comes from Thunnus albacares, assembly GCF_914725855.1. NCBI lineage: Eukaryota > Metazoa > Chordata > Actinopteri > Scombriformes > Scombridae > Thunnus > Thunnus albacares. The sequence continues at coordinate 11,075,336 of NC_058107.1, forward strand.
ATCTTTCTCCCTTCACATCTCCAAAATTTCTAGCCTTCACCTTCCTACTTCTACCATCCACCCTCTCACCATCACTTTCTTTCCTTTTCTTCCACCTTGCTTCCTTTACCTAATGACCTTTCCTCTTTCTCCTCCACTATAATTGACTTTTCTGTCCTTCATGGATGGGAGGTAGGGCTCTCTCCTGTCCTTCTTCACTTGATTTTCCTTTCTTCTTCCTTCCTCTGCTATCCATCCACCCATCCTCCCTTTTCTTTTCCTTCCCTTTTCTTTTACCTCTTCATCCTTTCTATTTTTTCTCTACCTTGCTCTACCATCCTTCCTGTCCATTTTCATACCTTTCCTTTACCTCTTCATCCTTTCAGTTCTTCATGAATGGAAGGGATTTTTTATAATCATCTAATTTAACCATCCACCCTTCTTTTTTAATCATTATTTACTTCAACTCATATTCTTTATTTTCCATTCCTCTTGTCCCTTATCTTTCTCATTTTACCTATCCATCCTTCCTGTCCTTTATCTCCTACCTTTACACTATTCTTTTTCTTGATTCTTTAACCATCCACCCTTTCTCTTCATCATCTTCCTTCATTTTCCTCCACTTTTTCTATCCTTCATCTCTTATTCTACGATTTTCAACCCTTTCCATCTTTCTCTCCTTCATTCTTCTTACTTTCCCTTTCATACTCCTTCTATCCACATTCTTCCCTTTTCCTCTTCACCCTTTCTTTTATTTTCTATCCTTTACATCTTCATGCTTCCTATCCTTATTCTTGTTTCCTATACCATTCCACCCTCTACCTATCCTGCTCCTCCATCTTCCTTTCTTTCTCTCTATTCTTTCTCTCCTTAATCCCCCTGATTCACCCATCCACTTTTCCTTTCATTTTTATTCTATCATCTTCCACTGTTGTATCTTTAAACTTTTCTCTGAGCCTTTCTATCCTTCATGGATTGGAGGAAGATCTTCTTGGATGTTATCCCTTTCTTTCACCTTCCTTCCTTTCCCCTCCACTCTTCCTCTGCTTGATCTTACTTCTTTCCCCTCCATCTCCCTCTCTCTCCTATCCCACTTCTGTCTTTCAACTTCTCTCCATCCCTTCTATCCTTCATGGATGGGAGGAATTTTTATCTTCCTTTGTTTAACCATCCTTCCTTTCTGTCCCTAATTGTCTTTCCTTCCTTTCAGCCCTTCCTCTAATCTCCTTTTCTGCTGTCAACTTTTCCTCTCCTAAATTTCCTCCCTCTCCTATGCACCTCTCTTCCGTCACCTTCTATCCTTGTCCTCTTATTCATTTCCCTCCCTTTTCTTTCTTCTTCATATTCCTTTCTCTAGTTCTCAACATCATCTCTTTAATTCATTCTTTATGTTCCTGTCTTTCATCTTCCTTCTTCTCCCCTCAACCCTTCCTATCCTTCATCATTCTTCCTGTATCTCTCCGGTCTTTCTCTCGTTTCTTCATATCTTTCATCTCTTATCTTTAGATTCTCAGCCCTTTCCATCTTTCATCTCCTTCTCCAATCCACACTTTCTCTCCTTCATCCTCCACCCTTAACATCTCCTCTCTTCCTGTCCTTCATTCTTCTTACTTTCCCTTTCATACTCCTTCCATCCTCCACATTCTTTCCTTTTTCCTCCTCAGCATTTCTTTTATTTCTTGTCCTTTACATCTCCATGCTTCCTATCTTATATCTTATTTCCTATACCTTTCCACCCTCTACCTATCTTGCTCCTTAATTTTCCTCTCTATTCTTTCTCTTCTTAATCCCTCTGTTTCACCCATCTACTTTTCCTTTCATTTTTATTCTATCATCTTCCACTGTTGTATCTTTAAACTTAGTTTTTCTCTGAGCCTTTCTATCCTTCATGGATTGGAGGAAGATCTTCTTGGATGTTCTCCCTTTCTTTCACCTTCCTTCCTTTCCCCTCCACTCTTCCTCTGCTTGATCTTACTTCTTTCCCCTCCGTCTCCCTCTCTCTCCTATCCAACTTTTGTCTTTCAACTTCTCTCCATCCCTTCTATCCTTCATAGATAGGAGGTAGGGCTCTCTCCCATCCTTCATCCTTTCGTCTTTCACCTCTCCACCTTCCATCTGCTTCGACTCATATTCTTTGTTCTCCATTCCTCCTGCCCTTCATCTCTCTCATTTTACCCATCCACTCTTCCCCTCCTTGATCTCCTAACTTTACCTTTACACTACTCTTTTTCTTGATTCTTTAACCATCCCTCCTTTCCGTCCCTAATTCTCCTTCCTTCCTTTCCACCCTTCCCCTCATCTCCCTTTCTCCTGTCAACTGTTCCTCTCCTACATCTTCCTCCATCCAAGTTTTGTCTCTTTCAGCTTCCTTCATCTTTCTATCCTTTCTATCTTGGGGCTGAATATGTTTATTACAGTCTGCTAAATGATATTGTTGGTGTATAGACGGGGCTGTTTGTAGTGAGGGGGAGGAGGGTCTCTGTATATGTATCTGAATGTGAAGGCTTGATGTCATGTTTTTGCATTTTTGTTGAAATACCTCTCCACCCTTCCATCTTCTCTTTTCTATCTTTTATTTACCTTCATCTTCTATCCTTCTACTGCAAAATCTTTATCTTCCTTCATTTATCCATGTACATTTCATCTCTTTGAACACCTCCCTCTCCCATCCACCTCTCATCTTCTATCTTTTACATTTCCCCCTGTCCTCTTATTCGTTTCCTTCCTTTTTCTTCTTATTCCTTTCTCTATTTCTCAACATCATCTCTTTAATTCATTCTTTATGTTCCTGTCTTTCATCTTCCTTCTTCTCCCCTCAACCCTTCCTATCCTTCATCGTTCTTCCTGTATCTCTCTGGCCTTTCTCTCATTTCTTTACCTATTCACTCTCCATCTCGCTCCTTAATTCATCTACTCTTCCTCTCATGTTTTCTCTTTCACCTCTCCACCCTCCATCTCCTCCAACTCATTCTTTATTTTCCATTCCTCTTGTCCTTTATCTCCTACCTTTACACTATTTTTTTTCTTGATTCTTGAACCATCCACCCTATCTTCCTTCATTTTCCTCCACTTTTTCTCTCCTTCATCCTCCACCCTTAGCACCTCCACTCTTTCTCTCCTTCATTCTTTTTACTTTTCCTTTCATACTCCTTCCATCCTCCACATTCCTTCCTTTTCCTCTTCACCCTTTCTTTTATTTTCTATCTTGTACATCTCCGCGCTTCCTATAATCTTGTTTCCTATACCTTTCCATCCTCTACCTATCCTGCTCCTTCATCTTCCTCTCTATTCTTTCTCTCCTTAATCCCCCTGTTTCACTCATCCACTTTTCCTTTCCTTTATATTCTGTCATCTTCCACCGTTTTATCTTTAAACTTAGTTTTTTTCTCACCCTCTCTCCTTTACACCTCTACTCTTCTTGTCCTTCTCTTTCCTAAATGTTCCTTCCACTTCCGTCCTCTGCCTCTCCACCTTTCTATCCCTCATCTTCTTCCTTTACTGTTCCACCTGCTTTATCTTTCATCATATTTATCCTCCCTCTCCTACCCTCCCTCTTTCTTTCCCCAATGATCCTTCCATCCTCCTTTTGTCTAACTCTGTACCTTTCTATCCCTCATCTCTTCTTCCACTACTTTTCCTCTCCATCTTCATCTCCATCATTTTTCCTTCATGGATGGGAGGTAGGGATCTCTCCCATCCTCCTTCACTTGATTTTCCTTTCTTCTTCCTTCCTCTGCTATCCATCTACCCATCCTCTCCTTTCTTTTCCTTCCTTTTTCTTTTACCTCTCCACCTTCTCCATTTTTTCTCTACCTTGCTCTGCCATCCTTCCTGTCCATTTTCTTTCCTTTCCTTACATCTTTTTTTCATTTATCTCTTCATCCTTTCAATTCTTCATGGATGGAAGGGATTTTTTTTATCTTCTTTCATTTAACCATCCACCCATCTTTTCATCATTATATACATCTCCACCTTCCTGTACTTTTTTCCTTCATTTCTTCATCTCCCTGTCTCTCAACTTTTCCCCTGTCCTCTTATTCGTTTTCTTCCTTTTCCTTCTTCATATTCCTTTCTCTATTTCTCCAACACACCATTTCTATGATTCATTCTTTATGTTCCTGTCTTTCATCTTCCTTCTTCTCCCCTCAACCCTTCCAATCCTTCATCATTCTTCTTGTATCTCTCCAGCCTTTATATTAGTTGTCTCTCCACCATTGCTCTTTCATCTCCATTCCTCTCCATCCACCCTCCCTCTCATTCATTCTCCCTCCTTTCCTCTCTGTTCATCTTCTTAATCCTCCTCACACCTCTCCACTCTACCTGTTCTTGTTTCATTTTCCTTTCCATTTGTTCTATCATCAACTTCCTTCCTCTCTGTCCTTCTTCTTTCTCATCTCATTACTCTCCACTTCCTGTCATTGATATTCTTTTACCTCTCTGTCTCCCTTTCTTTCCCGCCAACTCTTTCTCTCTCCCCTTTTCCTCTCCATCCTTTCTCTCCTTTACCTTCTTTCAGCTGTATCTGTAATTTTCTTTTTCCTTTCCTGTTCCTCTCCTACATCTTTCTCACTCTTCCACTTTCTTCCTTCAGACATCATCCTTTTCTCTCATTTCTATATTCACTCTCTCCATCAACATCTTGCTCCCTAACTCATCTACTCTTCCTCTCTTTCATGTTTTCTTTCACCTCTCCACCCTCCTTCTCCAACTATCCTTTTATTCTACATTCCTCCTCTCCTTCATCTTTCTTGTTTTACCCATCCATCCCTTCCCTCCATAATCTTCTGTCTTAACTGTTTATTGATCTACTTTCTTGTCCTTTTTTCCTTCATTTCTTCATCTCCCTGTATCTCATCAACTTTTCCTCTCCTACATCTTCCTCCCTCTCCCATCAACCTCTCTTCTGTCATCTTCTATCCTTTACATTTCCCCCTGTCCTCTTATTCATTTCCCTTTCTTTTGCTTCTTCATATTCCTTTCTCTATTTCTCAACATCATCTCTTTAATTCATTCTTTATGTTCCTGTCTTTCATTGGCCTACTTTTCCCCTCAACTCTTCCTATCCTTCATTATTCTTCCTGTATCTCTCTGGCCTTTCTCTCATTTCTTTACTCATTCACTCTCTCAATCTCCACCTTCAATCAATCAATCAATCAATCAATTTTTATTTATATAGCGCCATATCACAACAGAAGTCATCTCAAGGCACTTTTCACATAGAGCAGGTCAAGACCGTACTCTTTAATTTACAGAGACCCAACAATTCCCCCATGAGCAAGCACTTGGCGACAGCGGTAAGGAAAAACTCCCCTTTAACGGGTAGAAACCTCAAGCAGACCCCGGCTCTTGGTGGGCGGCCATCTGCTTTGACCGGTTGGGTTGAGAGAGAGAAAGAGAGAGGGAAAGGGGGAGGGGGGACAGAAGAAAAACAATCACAACAACAACCACAAGCAGCAATAGCCAGGGAAGGATGCCATCAGGACTGTGAAAGACCGCGAAGGTTCGGCCCGGGACTCAGGTTTTCCTGTGAGATGAGAAAGCACAAAAAACTCCGGGGAAGAAGCAAAGTTAGTGACATGCATTGATGTTACATGAATGCATACAGATGGAGAGGAGGAGGAGGAGAGAGGAGCTCAGTGCATCATGGGAAGTCCCCCAGCAGTCTAGGCCTATAGCAGCATAACTAAGGGCTGATCCAAGGCGAGCCTGGGCGGCCCTAACTATAAGCTTTATCAAAAAGGAAAGTTTTAAGCCTACTCTTAAACATAGAGAGGGTGTCTGCACCCCGGACTGAATCCGGTAGATGGTTCCATAGAAGAGGAGCCTGATAGCTGAAGGCTCTGCCTCCCATTCTACTTTTAAAGACTGTAGGGACCACCAGTAAGCCTGCATACTGGGAGCGCAGTGTTCTAGTGGGATAATACGGTATTATGAGCTCTTCAAGATATGATGGTGCCTGACCATTAAGGGCTTTGTAAGTTAGGAGAAGGATTTTAAATTCTATTCTAGATTTTACAGGAAGCCAATGTAGTGAAGCTAAAATGGGAGAAATGTGGTCTCTTTTTCTAGTTTTAGTCAATACACGTGCAGCTGCATTCTGGACCAGCTGGAGAGTCTTTAGAGACTTGTTAGGACAGCCTGATAATAAGGAATTGCAATAATCCAGCCTAGAAGTAACAAATGCGTGAACTAGTTTTTCTGCATCTTTTAGGGACAGGATGTGCCTGATTTTTGTGATATTACGTAAGTGAAAAAAGGCAGTCCTTGAAATTTGATTTATGTGGGAGTTAAAGGACATATCCTGATCAAAGATAACAGATTCCTTACGGTGGTGCTGGAGGCCAGGGTAATGCCATCCAGAGTAGCTATATCATTAGATAATGTGTTTCTAAGGTGTTTAGGGCCAAGCACAATAACTTCAGTTTTATCTGAATTTAGTAGTAGAAAATTGCAGGTCATCCAGGTCTTTATGTCGTTAAGGCATGTTTGGAGTTTGTTTAACTGATTGGGTTCATCTGGCTTCACTGATAAATATAATTGGGTGTCATCTGCGTAACAATGAAAATTTATGGAGTGTTTCCTAATAATATTACCTAAAGGAAGCATATATAAGGTGAATAGAATTGGTCCAAGTACAGAACCTTGTGGAACTCCGTGTTTAACTTTTGCCTTCACAGAGGATTCATCATTAACATGTACAAACTGAAATCGGTCTGATAAATAGGACTTAAACCAGCTTAATGCAGTTCCTTTAATGCCAATTAAATGTTCCAGTCTCTGCAAAAGGATTTGATGGTCAATTGTGTCGAATGCAGCACTAAGACCTAACAGGACAAGTATAGAGACAAATCCTTTGTCCGATGCAGTTAGGAGGTCATTTGTGACTTTCACCAGTGCTGTCTCTGTGCTATGATGCGCTCTAAATCCTGACTGAAAATCCTCAAATAAACTATTGTTATGTAGAAAGTCACATAACTGATTAGAGACTGCTTTCTCAAGGATCTTGGATAGAAATGGAAGGTTAGATATAGGTCTATAATTGGCTAAAACACCTGAATCAAGAGTAGGCTTCTTAAGAAGAGGTTCAATTACAGCTACTTTAAAGGACTGTGGTACATAGCCTGTTACTAAAGACAAATTGATCATATCTAGTAAAGAAGTGCTCACTAAGGGTAAGGCTTCCTTAAGCAGCCTAGTTGGGATGGGATCTAAGAGACAGGTTGATGGTTTAGCTGAACAAATCATTGAAGTTAGTTCAGACAAGTCTATTGGAGAAAAACAGTCCAAATATATGTCAGGATTTACTGCTGTTACTAAGGTTCCTGTGTTTGGGGAGAGAATGGTGCCTGTTGAGGGCAGGAGGTGGTTAATTTTGTCTCTAATAGTTAGAATTTTATCATTAAAGAAGCTCATAAAGTCGTTACTACTGAGAGCTATAGGAATACATGGATCAGTAGAGTTATGACTCTTTGTCATCCTGGCCAAAGTGCTGAAAAGGAACCTAGGGCAGTTTTTATTCTCTTCTATTAATGCTGAGTAATAGGCGGCTCTGGCATTACAGAGGGCCTTCCTATATGTTTTAAGACTACCTTGCCAGACTAAGCGAGATTCTTCTACTTTGGTGGAACGCCAAATCCTTTCCAATTTTCGCGATGTTTGCTTTAATTTGCGGGTTTGGGAGTTATACCATGGAGCTAACCTCTTATGTTTTATTATCTTCTTTTTTAAGGGGGCGATGGAGTCGAGTGTTTGTCTTAGTGAGCCTGCAGCACTATCAATAAGATTATCAATTTGGGAGGGACTAAAGTTAACATAAGAGTCCTCTGTAGTATTGAGACATGGCGGTGAATTCAGTACTGACGGAATTGCTTCCTTAAATTTATCTACAACACTATCAGATAGACATCTAGTGAGGACATTTTTGTCTAATGGTGTATAATCCAGTAATAGGAATTCAAAAGTTATTAAAAAAATGATCTGACAAAATAGGATTTTGTGGAAAAATTATTAAATGTTCAATTTCAATCCCATAAGCCAGAACAAGGTCTAGGGTGTGGTTAAGACGGTGAGTGGGATTATTTACACACTGAGAGAAGCCAATTGAGTCTAATAATGAGATAAATACAGTGCTGAGACTGTCACTATCAACGTCCACATGAATATTAAAATCACCTACTATAATTACTTTATCTGTACTAAGGACTAAATACGACAAAAACTCTGAGAATTCAGATAGGAATTCAGAGTACGGGCCAGGAGGACGATACACTATAACAAATAGAACTGGCTGTAAAGTTTTCCAGGTTGGCTGAGAGAGACTAAGAACAAGGCTTTCGAATGAGTTATAATTAAATTTAGGTCTAGGGTTGATGATTAGGCTTGAGTTGAAAATGGCTGCAACTCCTCCTCCTCGGCCAGTGTCTCGAGGAATATGAGTATTAATATGACTGGGGGGAGTGGATTCATTTAGGCATGACACAGCCAGGTTTCAGTGAGACAAAATAGTCTCCACATTTAATTGAGTCCACATTTAATTATCTTATTATGTTGTACTATTGCAGTAGTGGTTTTAAGTTTTACTAGATTTTCATGAATGACTCTTCTTTTGTTTACTTTGGATTTAATTGATTTATGTGGTTGGGGGACAGACACAGTCTCTATGTGGTTTTGGGTGGGTAACTACTCTAATGGAAGCGCAGAGAAGCGTGTAGGACTGCAGCTCTGCCTCCTGGTCTCAACTCTGGGTTGTCATGGTTTTGGTTTACTAATAAACTTGGCCATATTTCTGGATATGAGAGCAGCTCCATCCAAAGTGGGATGTATGCCGTCTCTCCTAATCAGACCAGGTCTTCCCCAGAAAGTCTGCCAATTATCTATGAAGCCCACATCGTTTGCTGGACACCACCTCGACAACCAGCGGTTAAATTGTGACATGCGGCTATACATGACATCACTGGTCAGATTAGGCAGCGGTGTCCGACATTGTTTTTGCAAATGTACACACCGACTTAACATTAATTTTGGTGATCTCCAATTGGCGTAATCGGGAGTCGTTGCCGCCAACATGGATGACAATCGTACCATATTTACGTTTATTCTTAGCCAGCAGTTTTAAATTTGACTCAATGTCGCCCGCTCTGGCCCCAGGAATACATTTAACTATAGCTGCTGGTGTCGCTAACTTCACGTTTCTGACTATGGAGCTGCCAATAATCAAGAGTTTGTTTCTCGGCGGGTGTGTCGCTGAGTGGGGAGAACCTGTTAGAAACATGAACTGGTTGGTGGTGAACCGTGGGCTTCTGCTTAGGGCTATGCTTCCTTCGGACAGTCACCCAGCCGCCCAGGCTTCCCGGCTGCTCGGGAACTACCGGGGGAGTGGGAGCTACGCTAGGTCGGCCCGCACCGGATACTAGGGGCTGGCTAACTATATTAGCAGCTGATTGTTTTTCCATGGTGCGGAGCCGCGCTTCCAATTCACTAAGCCTTGCCTCCAGTGCTGCAAATAAACTACACTTATTACACTTACCACTATCAGTAAAGGAGGCAGAGGAATAACTAAACATTTGACACACCGAGCAAGAGGGAGAGCGGGAGAACGAGAGGGAGAGAGAGAAGCCATCGCTAACTGCTTAGTTTAAGTTAGCTGCTAGTGCTAGCTGCAGAGCTAAAGTGACTAACAACTTGTGCGATTAGCGAGAAAAGCGCTGAGAGTGCTTGTGTAAAACTAGCGTTTAAATATACAGCAGATATTAATCCACAGTAATGTGATATATATAGGAAAATCAACTGAGATGAGAGCAGCAACAACGCTATCAGTAGACACAGTCGGCAACCGGAAATGATACAATACGCTTACCGTAGCACGTCAGCACGTTAAAAAGACAATTACATCTGATTGACAAGAGCCGTGACACTGTTTACATAAAAGTTGGTAAACTCTTCAAGTAAAGGCGTGGACTGCCCGTCCACCTCAAGGTGTAATTATCAGTCTTTACACCTTGCTCCCTAACTCATCTACTCTTCCTCTCTTTTGTTTTCTCGTTCACCTCTCCATCCTCCATCTCCTTCGACTCATTCTTTGTTTTCCATTCCTCCTGTCCTTCATCCCCTACCTTTACACTATTCTTTTTCTTGATTCTTGAAGCATCCACCCTTTCTCTTCATCTTCCTTCATTTTCCTCCACTTTTTCTATCCTTCATCTCTTATTCTTAGATTCTCAAGCCTTTCCATCTTTCTCTCCTTCATCCTCCACCCTTAACATCTCCTTTCTTCCTGTCCTTCATTCTTCTTACTTTCCCTTTCATACTCCTTTCATCCTCCACATTCCTTCCTTTTTCTCTTCACCCTTTCTTTTATTTTCTATCCTTTACATCTCCATGCTTCTTATCTTTAATCTTGTTTCCTATACCATTCCACCCTCTACCTATCCGGCTCCTCCATCTTCCCCTCTATCCTTTCTCTCCTTAATCCCTCTGTTTGTTCTATCATCCTCCACTGTTGTATCTTTAAACTTAGTTTTTCTCTCTCCTATCCAACTTTTGTTTCTTTCAACGTCTCTCCATCCTTTCTATCCTTCATGGATGGGAAGTAGGGTTCTCTCCCATCCTTCTGATTTTCCTTTTTCTTCCTTCTTCTGCTATCCATCCATTGTTTTTTCTTTTCCTTCTCTAACCTCTATCATTCATGGATAAGAGCAATTTTTATCTTCATTTAACCACCCCTCCTTTCTGTCCCTTATTCTCATTCCTTCCTTCCTTCCTCCCATCTTCCTTTCTCCTGTCAACTTTTTCTTACCTCAATCTTCCTCCCTCTCCCACCCAAGCTTCATCTTTCTTCTTTCCACCCTTCCACCCTTTCTCTTCATCATCTTAATTTTCCTCTCCACTTATTCTATCCTTCATCTCTTATCCTTAGATTCTCATCCCTTTTCATCTTTCATCTCATCCACTCTTCCTCTCCATTTTTCTCTCTCAATCCACCTTCTGTCTATTTCAACTTTGTTCTTTTCTCCATCTGTTGTGTCCTCCTTCTACCATCCACCCTTCTTTTTGGTTTTTATTTCTCTCCATGATCTTTCTCTTCTAGCTCTCCACCCTTCCTCTTCTCCCTTCTATCATTCATCTTCTTTTATGTACCTTCATCTCTCACCATCTTCTTTCATTTATCAATCAACTCTTCCTCCCCCATTACTTCTCTCCTTTACCTTTCCATCCTTCTACATCTACATCTCCATCTTCCATCTACCCTCCTCTCCTTCATCTTTCCACTTCTCCCATCTCTCTTCTTTCTTCTTTCTAATAACTCCTTATCCATCCTCTTCTTCCCTCTCCTATCTTCCTTTATCTACCTCTCCACCTTCATTCCTTTACCTTCTTTTAACCACTCTTCCTCTGTCATCTGCTGTCCTTCACATCTCCTCCCTTCCATTCCTTCAGTGATCTCTTGCTCCATCTTCCTTACTTTAAATCTCCACTCTTCATCTCCTTCATTTCCCAACCCTTTACTATCAAACTTTTCTTACCTTTTTATTTTCCTTCATTTATCCATCTGACTTTCATCTCTTTCAACTTTATTTTTCCTTTATACCCTTCATTTCTCTCATGGATGGGAGATGTAGAACCCTCTCATTCTTATTTATCTTGTTTCCTTCAACCAGTCTCTCCTCTTCTCCTTCTCACTCTTCCTCCTGCTGACTTTTCCTCTCCTGCATCTTTCTCAGTCTTTCACATCTACCTTTCCTCTTGTGTCTTTACCAGTTCAGTCTCCATATTTCATCTTCCTCGATCACCGTTCCACCTTTATCTCACTCCCCAACTCATCTACTCTCCCTCTTTCATCTTTTCTCTTTTGCCCTCCATCTCCTTCAACTCCCATCTTTTATTCTCCATTCTTCCTCTCCTTCATTTTTATTTTACCCATCCACCCTTTCTTTAATTCACTTTCTACTTCTTTAATCTACCTTTTTTACTTTCATCCACCCTTCCTTTTCTTCTTCCTTAATTTTTCTCTCCTCTGTTGCTTCTCAACCCTTTCCATCTTCATCTCCAGTCCACCCTTCACTCTTCCTGTCCTTTTCTTTCTTTCCCTTAAATGATCCCTCCATCTTGCTTTCTCTAACTCTGTCCCTTTCTATCCCTCATCTCTTCCTCCACTACTTTTTCTTTCCATCTTCATCTCTATCATTTTTTCCTTCATGTATGGAGAGCTAGGGCTCTCTCCCATCCTTCTTCACTTGACTTTCCTTTCTTTCTTCCTTCCTCTGGCGTCCATCCACCCAGCTTCTCCTTTCTTTTCTTCCCTTTTTTTTTTACCTCCCCACCCTCTGTTTTTCCTCTTCCTTGCTCTCCCACCCTTCCTGTCCTTAATTTTCCTTAATTTCTTCATCTCCCTCTCCCATCCACCTCTCTTCTCCATCATCTTTACCTTTCCCTGTCTTCTTTATTTCCCTCCCTTTCCCTTTGTCATATTCCTTTCTCTATTTCTCAACATCATCTCTTTAATTTATTCTTTATGTTCCTGTCTTTCATCTTCCTCCTTCTCCCCTCAACCCTTCCTATCTTCATCATTCTTCCTGTATCTCTCAGGCCTTTCTCTCGTTTCTTCGTATCCTTCATCTCTTATCCTTTTTTCAACCCTTTCCATCTTTCTCTCCTTCATCCTCCACCCTTAACATCTCCTCTCTTCCTGTCCTTCATTCTTCTTACTTTCCCTTTCATACTCCTTCCATCCTCCACATTGTTTCCTTTTCCTCTTCAACCTTCCACTCTTTTCTATTACCTATCCTACTCCTTCATCTTCCTTTCTTCCACCCAGCCTCTTACCCGTCCATCCTTCCCCTCCTTAATCTTCTGTCTTTACTGTTTTTCTGTTTATTGATCTACTTTCCTGTCCTTAATTTCCCTTCATTTCTTCATCTCCCTGTCTCTCATCAACTTTTCCTGTCCTGCTTCTTCCTCCCTCTCTCATCCACCTCTCTTCTCAATCATCTTCTATCCTTTACATTTCCCTCTGTCCTCTTGTTCATTTCCCTCCCTTTTCCTTCTTCTTCATATTTCTTTCTCTATTTCTCAACATCATCTCTTTAATTCATTCTTTATGTTCCTGTCTTTCATCTTCCTTCTTCTCCCCTCAACCCTTCCTGTCCTTCATTATTCTTCCTGTATCTTTCTGGCCTTTCTCTCATTTCTTCACCTATTCACTCTCCATCTCGCTCCTTAATTCATCTACTCTTCCTCTCATTAATGTTTTCTCTTTCACCTCTCCACCCTCCATCTCCTCCAACTCTTCTTTGTTTTCCATTCCTCCTGTCCTTCATCTCTCTGGTTTTACTCATCCACCCTTCTCCTCCTTCACCTCCTAACTTTACTTTTACGTTATTCTTTAACATCCACCCCAATTCTCTTCATCATCTTCCTTCATTTTCCTCTCCACTTTTTCTATCCTTCATCTCTCGATTTTCAACCCTTTCCATCTTTCATCTCCTTCTCCAATTTCTCTCCTTCATCCTCCACCCTTAACATCTCCACTCTTTCTCTCCTTCATTCTTCTTACTTTCCCTTTCATTCTCCTTTCATCCTCCACATTCCTTCCTTTTCCTCTTCACCCTTTCTTTTATTTCCTATCTTGTACATCTCCGCGCTTCCTATAATCTTGTTTCCTATACCTTTCCACCCTCTACCTATCCTGCTCCTTCATCTTCCTCTCTATTCTTTCTCTCCTTAATCCCTCTGTTTCACCCATCCACTTTTCCTTTCCTTTATATTCTATCATCTTCCACCGTTTTATCTTTAAACTTAGTTTTTCTCTCACCCTCTCTCCTTTACACCTCTACTCTTATTGTCTTTTTCTTTCTTTCTCTTAAATGTTCCTTCCACTTCCTTCCTCTGTACCTTTCTATCCATCATCTCTTCTTCCACTACTTTTCCTTTCCATCTTCATCTCCATCATTTTTCCTTCATGGATGGGAGGTAGGGCTCTCTCCCATCCTCCTTCACTTGATTTTCCTTTCTTCTTCCTTTGCCATCCATCCACCCACCCTCTCCTTTCTTTTTCCTTTTTTTCTTTTACCTCTCCACCTTCTCTATTTTTCTCTTCCTTGCCCTACCATCCTTCCTGTCCATTTTCCTTCCTTTCCTTACATCTTTTGTTCCTTTACCTCTTCATCCTTTCAATTCTTCATGAATGGAAGGGGTTTTTTATAATCTTCTTTCATTTAACATCCACCCTTCTTTTTTATTTACATCTCCACCTTCCTGTCCCTTTTCCTTCATTTCTTCATCTCCCTGTCTCTCATCAACTTTTCCTCTCTTCCTTCTTCCTCCTTCTCCCATCCACCTCTCTTCTCCATCATCTTCTATCCTTCACATTTCCCCCTGTACTCTTATTCATTTTCTTCCTTTTCCTTCTTCATATTCCTTTCTCTATTTCTCAAACACACCATTTCTATAATTCCTGTCTTTCATCTTCCTTCTTCTCCCCTCAACCCTTCCTATCCATCTCTTTGGTCTTTCACTCATTTCTTCACCAACTCACTCTCTCCATCTCATCTCACTCCCTAACTCATCTACTCTTCCTCACTTTCATGTTTTCTTTCACCTCTCCACCCTCCATCTCCAACTCCTATCCTTTTATTCTACATTCCTCCTCTATTTCATCTTTCTTGTTTTACCCGTCCATCCTTCCCCTCCTTAATCTTCTGTCTTTACTGTTTTTCTGTTTATTGATCTCCTGTCCTGTCCTTAATTTTCCTTCATTTCTTCATCTCCCTGTCTCTCATCAACTTTTCCTCTCCTCCATCTTCCTCCCTCTTCCTTCCACCTCTATTCTGTCTTCCTGTCATCCTTTCTTTCCTTTACCTTCTTTCAACTGTATCTGTAATTTTCCTCCCTTTCCTTTACCTCTCGAGGAGGACTCGTGATAAGTGCCAGTTGTTCAACTTTCTGTTGGGCCAAGCTAAGATGGCCATTTATATCAGCAGAAAAAACAAGATAAATGGTTCTTTGGACTTTGATGTTATCACCATACTGATCAGAATGATAACAAGCAGACTGAAAATTGATCACAACTATTACAGGTTGATGAATGATCTGGACTCTTTTGTCTCTGTGTGGTGTTATAAAAATGTTCTGTGCTCCATTGATGAGGAGGAGCTCTGCTTTGGACGCATGCTGGGCTGAATCTGGTGTTGTTTTTTAATGCTTGTGATCTGATGACTAAATAAATAAAGGTGTTGTAAAAATTCAAAAAAAAATTCTCTTCCTTCTTCCTCCCTCTCCCATCCACCTCTCTTCTCCATCATCTTCTATCCTTTACATTTAAGTCAAGGCTATCGGAAGGGATTATCTCTAAAAATGTTCATTTAAACAGACATGTTGACGCAGATGACAGTTAGTATTTATCATGGGGCAACAAAGCAGATCTGAATAATTGTCCTACAGATGTTTTTAAGATGAATCCACTACACCACTGAAAGAAAATTCATCTGCAAGTATTTTGATGATAAATCAATTGTTATAGTAATTTATCAAGAAATAATACCAAACATTCTCTGTTTCCAGCCCTTCACACATTAAGCTTTCCTTTGTTTTATATCAGTGTAAGTTGAAGAGTTTTTGGGGGGGATTGGACTGTTTGGAAAAAAAACGAGCAATGTGCAAACATGGGCTCTGGGGAACTTGTGCTGTGCATTTTTCACTATTTTCTGACATTTTGTAGACTAAACAATTGTAAAAATAATTGATAGATTACTTGACTCTGAACATAATAGTCAGCCTGAACTGAATCCCTCTTTTTTTTTTTTCCCCAAACAATTTCCCTACTGATAGCCCAGTAGCAGGATCCCCAAAATTTAAGCTGAAGTTGCATAGAGTTGAATAGGTAAATAACCAATTAATGAGTACAATGAAGTTGATATTTATATTTGTATTGGAATTCAATTGCTTTTGTGCCTTAAGTTGTCTGTGATAAAGTGTATGCCCCAAAATGTTGAACTATTCCTTTAATTTTCTGATTAAGAACATACTACATTCCAGAATGGAACTTATCACATTCAAGAATGGAACATACTACATTCCAGAATGGAACTTATCACATTCCAGAATGGAACTTATCACATTCCAGAATGGAACATATCACATTTTAGAATGGAATACTTGCTATCACAATCACATTCTAGAATGGAACATACCACATTCCTCACATTCCAGAATGGTAAAACTAACCTCTCAACAACATTCCAGAATGGAACATATCACATTCTAGAATGGAACATACTACATTCCAGAATGGAACATACTACATTCCAGAATGGAACATATCACATTCCAGAATGGAACTTATCACATTCCAGAATGGTAAAACTAACCTCTCAACAACATTCCAGAATGGAACATATCACATTCTAGAATGGAACATACTACGTTCCAGAATGGAACATACTACATTCCAGAATGGAACATATCACATTCCAGAATGGAACATATCACATTCCAGAATGGAACATACTACATTCCAGAATGGAACTTATCACATTCCAGAATGGAACATACCACATTCCAGAATGGAACATACAACATTCCAGAATAGAACATATCACATTCCAGAATGGAACTTATCACATTCCAGAATGGAACATACTACATTCCAGAATGGAACTTATCACATTCCAGAATGGAACATACTACATTCCAGAATGGAACTTATCACATTCCAGAATGGAACATACTACATTACAGAATGGAACATATCACATTCCAGAATGGAACTTATCACATTCCAGAATGGAACATACTACATTCCAGAATGGAACTTCTCACATTCCAGAATGGAACTTATCACATTCCAGAATGGAACTTATCACATTCCAGAATGGAACATACTACATTCCAGAATGGAACATACTACATTCCAGAATAGAACATATCACATTCCAGAATGGAACTTATCACATTCCAGAATGGAACATACTACATTCCAGAATGGAACATACTACATTCCAGAATGGAACTTATCACATTCCAGAATGGAACATACTACATTCCAGAATGGAACTTATCACATTCCAGAATGGAACTTATCACATTCCAGAATGGAACATACTACATTCCAGAATGGAACTTATCACATTCCAGAATGGAACTTATCACATTCCAGAATGGAACATACTACATTCCAGAATGGAACTTATCACATTCCAGAATGGAACTTATCACATTCCAGAATGGAACATACTACATTCCAGAATGGAACTTATCACATTCCAGAATGGTAAAACTAACCTCTCAACAGCATTCCAGAATGGAACTTATCACATTCCAGAATGGAACGTACCACATTCCAGAATGGAACATACTACATTCCAGAATGGAACTTATCACATTCCAGAATGGAACATATCACATTCCAGAATGGAACATACTACATTCCAGAATGGAACTTATCACATTCCAGAATGGAACATACTACATTCCAGAATGGAACTTATCACATTCCAGAATGGAACATACTACATTCTAGAATGGAACATACTACATTCTAGAATGGAACATACTACGTTCTAGAATGGAACATACTACATTGTAGAATGGAACATACTACATTCCAGAATGGAACATATCACATTCCAGAATGGAACATATCACATTCCAGAATGGAACATACTACATTCTTCTTACTTTCCCTTTCATACTCTTTCCATCCTCCACGTTCTTCCCTTTTCCTCTTCACCCTTTCTCTCATTTTCTATCCTTCACATCTCCATGCTTCCTATCCTTATTCTTGTTTCCTATAGCATTCCACCCTCTGCCTCTCCATCTTCCTTTCTTCCTCTCTATTCTTTCTTTCCTTAATCCCCCTGTTTCATCCCTCCACTTTTCCTTTCATTTATATTCTATCATCTTCCACTGTTGTATCTTTAAACTTAGTTTTTCTTTGAACCTTTCTATCCTTCATAGATGGGAGGAATTTTTATCTTCCTTTGTTTAACCATCCCTCCTTTCTGTCCCTAATTCTTCCTTCCTTTCCACACTTCCTCTCATCTTCCTTTCTCTTGTCAATCATCTTTCCTCAATCTTCCTCCCTCCCATCCAAGCTTGATCTTTCTTCTTCACTCTATCCTTTAAATCCTTCATGTTCTTGTCCTTCTTCTTCCTTCCTCTCCCTTCCATCCATCCCTTCATCTCTCCTCCACTTTTTCTCTCCTTCATGTTTGTTTTCCTCTTCCATGTTCCTCTCATCCTCTTCCTTCAATCCTACATTTACCTCTCTACCCTTTCTATCCTTTTTCCTTTTTACATCTCCACACTTCCTAACTTTAATCTTGTTTCCTATATCACTCTACTTTCTATCATCCAGCCCCTTCATCTTTTCTTCCTCTCCATCCTTTCTTTCCTTTACCTTCTTTCAACTGTATCTGTAATTTTCCTCCCTTTCCTTTACCTCTCCACCCTTGCCTTCCTTCTCCCTCTCACTCCCCTCAACTGTTCCTCTCCTACATCTTTCTCTCTCTTCTACTTTTTTCCTTTAGACATCATCCTTTTCTCTCATTTCTTTATTCACTCACTCTCTCCATCTCATCTCACTCCCTATCACAATCCAGAATGGAACTTATCACATTCCAGAATGGTAAAACTAACCTCTCAACAACATTCCAGAATGGAACTTATCACATTCCAGAATGGAACATATCACATTCTAGAATGGAACATACTACATTCCAGAATGGAACTTATCACATTCCAGAATGGAACATACTACATTCCAGAATGGAACTTATCACATTCCAGAATGGAACTTATCACATTCCAGAATGGAACATACTACATTCCAGAATGGAACTTATCACATTCCAGAATGGAACTTATCACATTCCAGAATGGAACATACTACATTCCAGAATGGAACTTATCACATTCCAGAATGGAACTTATCACATTCCAGAATGGAACATACTACATTCCAGAATGGAACATACTACATTCCAGAATGGAACTTATCACATTCCAGAATGGAACTTATCACATTCCAGAATGGAACATACTACATTCCAGAATGGAACTTATCACATTCCAGAATGGAACTTATCACATTCCAGAATGGAACATACTACATTCCAGAATGGAACTTATCACATTCCAGAATGGAACTTATCACATTCCAGAATGGAACATACTACATTCCAGAATGGAACATATCACATTCCAGAATGGAACATATCACATTCCAGAATGGAACATACTACATTCCAGAATGGAACATATCACATTCCAGAATGGAACTTATCACATTCCAGAATGGAACATACTACATTCTAGAATGGAACATACTACATTCCAGAATGGAACATAATACATTCCAGAATGGAACTTATCACATTCCAGAATGGAACTTATCACATTCCAGAATGGAACATACTACATTCCAGAATGGAACTTATCACATTCCAGAATGGAACTTATCACATTCCAGAATGGAACATACTACATTCCAGAATGGAACTTATCACATTCCAGAATGGAACTTATCACATTCCAGAATGGAACATACTACATTCCAGAATGGAACTTATCACATTCCAGAATGGAACATACTACATTCCAGAATGGAACATACTACATTCCAGAATGGAACTTATCACATTCCAGAATGGAACTTATCACATTCCAGAATGGAACATACTACATTCTAGAATGGAACATACTACATTCCAGAATGGAACATACTACATTCCAGAATGGAACTTATCACATTCCAGAATGGAACTTATCACATTCCAGAATGGAACATACTACATTCCAGAATGGAACTTATCACATTCCAGAATGGAACATACTACATTCCAGAATGGAACATATCACATTCCAGAATGGAACTTATCACATTCCAGAATGGAACATACTACATTCCAGAATGGAACTTATCACATTCCAGAATGGAACATACTACATTCCAGAATGGAACTTATCACATTCCAGAATGGAACTTATCACATTCCAGAATGGAACTTATCACATTCCAGAATGGAACATACTACATTCCAGAATGGAACATACTACATTCTTCTTACTTTCCCTTTCATACTCTTTCCGTCCTCCACGTTCTTCCCTTTTCCTCTTCACCCTTTCTCTCATTTTCTATCCTTCACATCTCCATGCTTCCTATCCTTATTCTTGTTTCCTATAGCATTCCACCCTCTGCCTCTCCATCTTCCTTTCTTCCTCTCTATTCTTTCTTTCCTTAATCCCCCTGTTTCATCCCTCCACTTTTCCTTTCATTTATATTCTATCATCTTCCACTGTTGTATCTTTAAACTTAGTTTTTCTTTGAACCTTTCTATCCTTCATAGATGGGAGGAATTTTTATCTTCCTTTGTTTAACCATCCCTCCTTTCTGTCCCTAATTCTTCCTTCCTTTCCACACTTCCTCTCATCTTCCTTTCTCTTGTCAATCATCTTTCCTCAATCTTCCTCCCTCCCATCCAAGCTTGATCTTTCTTCTTCACTCTATCCTTTAAATCCTTCATGTTCTTGTCCTTCTTCTTCCTTCCTCTCCCTTCCATCCATCCCTTCATCTCTCCTCCACTTTTTCTCTCCTTCATGTTTGTTTTCCTCTTCCATGTTCCTCTCATCCTCTTCCTTCAATCCTACATTTACCTCTCTACCCTTTCTATCCTTTTTCCTTTTTACATCTCCACACTTCCTAACTTTAATCTTGTTTCCTATATCACTCTACTTTCTATCATCCAGCCCCTTCATCTTTTCTTCCTCTCCATCCTTTCTTTCCTTTACCTTCTTTCAACTGTATCTGTAATTTTCCTCCCTTTCCTTTACCTCTCCACCCTTGCCTTCCTTCTCCCTCTCACTCCCCTCAACTGTTCCTCTCCTACATCTTTCTCTCTCTTCTACTTTTTTCCTTTAGACATCATCCTTTTCTCTCATTTCTTTATTCACTCACTCTCTCCATCTCATCTCATTCCCTATCACAATCCAGAATGGAACTTATCACATTCCAGAATGGTAAAACTAACCTCTCAACAACATTCCAGAATGGAACTTATCACATTCCAGAATGGAACATATCACATTCTAGAATGGAACATACTACATTCCAGAATGGAACTTATCACATTCCAGAATGGAACATACTACATTCCAGAATGGAACTTATCACATTCCAGAATGGAACTTATCACATTCCAGAATGGAACATACTACATTCCAGAATGGAACTTATCACATTCCAGAATGGAACTTATCACATTCCAGAATGGAACATATCACATTCTAGAATGGAACATACTACATTCCAGAATGGAACTTATCACATTCCAGAATGGAACATACTACATTCCAGAATGGAACATACTACATTCCAGAATGGAACTTATCACATTCCAGAATGGAACTTATCACATTCCAGAATGGAACATACTACATTCCAGAATGGAACTTATCACATTCCAGAATGGAACTTATCACATTCCAGAATGGAACATACTACATTCCAGAATGGAACTTATCACATTCCAGAATGGAACTTATCACATTCCAGAATGGAACATACTACATTCCAGAATGGAACATATCACATTCCAGAATGGAACATATCACATTCCAGAATGGAACATACTACATTCCAGAATGGAACATATCACATTCCAGAATGGAACATATCACATTCTAGAATGGAACATACTACATTCCAGAATGGAACTTATCACATTCCAGAATGGAACATACTACATTCCAGAATGGAACTTATCACATTCCAGAATGGAACTTATCACATTCTAGAATGGAACTTATCACATTCCAGAATGGAACATATCACATTCTAGAATGGAACATACTACATTCCAGAATGGAACTTATCACATTCCAGAATGGAACATACTACATTCCAGAATGGAACTTATCACATTCCAGAATGGAACTTATCACATTCTAGAATGGAACATACTACATTCTAGAATGGAACATACTACATTCTAGAATGGAACATACTACATTCCAGAATGGAACATACTACATTCCAGAATGGAACTTATCACATTCCAGAATGGAACTTATCACATTCCAGAATGGAACATACTACATTCCAGAATGGAACTTATCACATTCCAGAATGGAACATACTACATTCCAGAATGGAACATATCACATTCCAGAATGGAACTTATCACATTCCAGAATGGAACATACTACATTCCAGAATGGAACTTATCACATTCCAGAATGGAACATACTACATTCCAGAATGGAACTTATCACATTCCAGAATGGAACTTATCACATTCCAGAATGGAACTTATCACATTCCAGAATGGAACATACTACATTCCAGAATGGAACATACTACATTCTTCTTACTTTCCCTTTCATACTCTTTCCGTCCTCCACGTTCTTCCCTTTTCCTCTTCACCCTTTCTCTCATTTTCTATCCTTCACATCTCCATGCTTCCTATCCTTATTCTTGTTTCCTATAGCATTCCACCCTCTGCCTCTCCATCTTCCTTTCTTCCTCTCTATTCTTTCTTTCCTTAATCCCCCTGTTTCATCCCTCCACTTTTCCTTTCATTTATATTCTATCATCTTCCACTGTTGTATCTTTAAACTTAGTTTTTCTTTGAACCTTTCTATCCTTCATAGATGGGAGGAATTTTTATCTTCCTTTGTTTAACCATCCCTCCTTTCTGTCCCTAATTCTTCCTTCCTTTCCACACTTCCTCTCATCTTCCTTTCTCTTGTCAATCATCTTTCCTCAATCTTCCTCCCTCCCATCCAAGCTTGATCTTTCTTCTTCACTCTATCCTTTAAATCCTTCATGTTCTTGTCCTTCTTCTTCCTTCCTCTCCCTTCCATCCATCCCTTCATCTCTCCTCCACTTTTTCTCTCCTTCATGTTTGTTTTCCTCTTCCATGTTCCTCTCATCCTCTTCCTTCAATCCTACATTTACCTCTCTACCCTTTCTATCCTTTTTCCTTTTTACATCTCCACACTTCCTAACTTTAATCTTGTTTCCTATATCACTCTACTTTCTATCATCCAGCCCCTTCATCTTTTCTTCCTCTCCATCCTTTCTTTCCTTTACCTTCTTTCAACTGTATCTGTAATTTTCCTCCCTTTCCTTTACCTCTCCACCCTTGCCTTCCTTCTCCCTCTCACTCCCCTCAACTGTTCCTCTCCTACATCTTTCTCTCTCTTCTACTTTTTTCCTTTAGACATCATCCTTTTCTCTCATTTCTTTATTCACTCACTCTCTCCATCTCATCTCACTCCCTATCACAATCCAGAATGGAACTTATCACATTCCAGAATGGTAAAACTAACCTCTCAACAACATTCCAGAATGGAACTTATCACATTCCAGAATGGAACATATCACATTCTAGAATGGAACATACTACATTCCAGAATGGAACTTATCACATTCCAGAATGGAACTTATCACATTCCAGAATGGAACTTATCACATTCCAGAATGGAACATACTACATTCCAGAATGGAACTTATCACATTCCAGAATGGAACATACTACATTCCAGAATGGAACTTATCACATTCCAGAATGGAACATACTACATTCCAGAATGGAACATATCACATTCCAGAATGGAACATATCACATTCCAGAATGGAACATACTACATTCCAGAATGGAACTTATCACATTCCAGAATGGAACATACCACATTCCAGAATGGAACATACAACATTCCAGAATAGAACATATCACATTCCAGAATGGAACTTATCACATTCCAGAATGGAACATACTACATTCCAGAATGGAACTTATCACATTCCAGAATGGAACATACTACATTCCAGAATGGAACTTATCACATTCCAGAATGGAACATACTACATTACAGAATGGAACATATCACATTCCAGAATGGAACTTATCACATTCCAGAATGGAACATACTACATTCCAGAATGGAACTTATCACATTCTAGAATGGAACTTATCACATTCCAGAATGGAACATATCACATTCTAGAATGGAACATACTACATTCCAGAATGGAACTTATCACATTCCAGAATGGAACATACTACATTCCAGAATGGAACTTATCACATTCCAGAATGGAACTTATCACATTCCAGAATGGAACATACTACATTCCAGAATGGAACTTATCACATTCCAGAATGGAACTTATCACATTCCAGAATGGAACATATCACATTCTAGAATGGAACATACTACATTCCAGAATGGAACTTATCACATTCCAGAATGGAACATACTACATTCCAGAATGGAACATACTACATTCCAGAATGGAACTTATCACATTCCAGAATGGAACTTATCACATTCCAGAATGGAACATACTACATTCCAGAATGGAACTTATCACATTCCAGAATGGAACTTATCACATTCCAGAATGGAACATACTACATTCCAGAATGGAACTTATCACATTCCAGAATGGAACTTATCACATTCCAGAATGGAACATACTACATTCCAGAATGGAACATATCACATTCCAGAATGGAACATATCACATTCCAGAATGGAACATACTACATTCCAGAATGGAACATATCACATTCCAGAATGGAACTTATCACATTCCAGAATGGAACATACTACATTCTAGAATGGAACATACTACATTCCAGAATGAAACATACTACATTCCAGAATGGAACTTATCACATTCCAGAATGGAACTTATCACATTCCAGAATGGAACATACTACATTCCAGAATGGAACTTATCACATTCCAGAATGGAACTTATCACATTCCAGAATGGAACATACTACATTCCAGAATGGAACTTATCACATTCCAGAATGGAACTTATCACATTCCAGAATGGAACATACTACATTCCAGAATGGAACTTATCACATTCCAGAATGGAACATACTACATTCCAGAATGGAACTTATCACATTCCAGAATGGAACTTATCACATTCCAGAATGGAACATATCACATTCTAGAATGGAACATACTACATTCCAGAATGGAACTTATCACATTCCAGAATGGAACATACTACATTCCAGAATGGAACATACTACATTCCAGAATGGAACTTATCACATTCCAGAATGGAACTTATCACATTCCAGAATGGAACATACTACATTCCAGAATGGAACTTATCACATTCCAGAATGGAACTTATCACATTCCAGAATGGAACATACTACATTCCAGAATGGAACTTATCACATTCCAGAATGGAACTTATCACATTCCAGAATGGAACATACTACATTCCAGAATGGAACATATCACATTCCAGAATGGAACATATCACATTCCAGAATGGAACATACTACATTCCAGAATGGAACATATCACATTCCAGAATGGAACATATCACATTCCAGAATGGAACATACTACATTCCAGAATGGAACTTATCACATTCCAGAATGGAACATACCACATTCCAGAATGGAACATACAACATTCCAGAATAGAACATATCACATTCCAGAATGGAACTTATCACATTCCAGAATGGAACATACTACATTCCAGAATGGAACTTATCACATTCCAGAATGGAACATACTACATTCCAGAATGGAACTTATCACATTCCAGAATGGAACATACTACATTACAGAATGGAACATATCACATTCCAGAATGGAACTTATCACATTCCAGAATAGAACATACTACATTCCAGAATGGAACTTATCACATTCCAGAATGGAACTTATCACATTCCAGAATGGAACTTATCACATTCCAGAATGGAACATACTACATTCCAGAATGGAACATACTACATTCCAGAATAGAACATATCACATTCCAGAATGGAACTTATCACATTCCAGAATAGAACATACTACATTCCAGAATGGAACATACTAAATTCCAGAATGGAACTTATCACATTCCAGAATGGAACATACTACATTCCAGAATGGAACTTATCACATTCCAGAATGGAACTTATCACATTCCAGAATGGAACATACTACATTCCAGAATGGAACTTATCACATTCCAGAATGGAACTTATCACATTCCAGAATGGAACATACTACATTCCAGAATGGAACTTATCACATTCCAGAATGGTAAAACTAACCTCTCAACAGCATTCCAGAATGGAACTTATCACATTCCAGAATGGAACGTACCACATTCCAGAATGGAACATACTACATTCCAGAATGGAACTTATCACATTCCAGAATGGAACATATCACATTCCAGAATGGAACATACTACATTCCAGAATGGAACTTATCACATTCCAGAATGGAACATACTACATTCCAGAATGGAACTTATCACATTCCAGAATGGAACATATCACATTCCAGAATGGAACATACTACATTCTTCTTACTTTCCCTTTCATACTCTTTCCATCCTCCACGTTCTTCCCTTTTCCTCTTCACCCTTTCCCTCATTTTCTATCCTTCACATCTCCATGCTTCCTATCCTTATTCTTGTTTCCTATAGCATTCCACCCTCTGCCTCTCCATCTTCCTTTCTTCCTCTCTATTCTTTCTTTCCTTAATCCCCCTGTTTCATCCCTCCACTTTTCCTTTCATTTATATTCTATCATCTTCCACTGTTGTATCTTTAAACTTAGTTTTTCTTTGAACCTTTCTATCCTTCATAGATGGGAGGAATTTTTATCTTCCTTTGTTTAACCATCCCTCCTTTCTGTCCCTAATTCTTCCTTCCTTTCCACACTTCCTCTCATCTTCCTTTCTCTTGTCAATCATCTTTCCTCAATCTTCCTCCCTCCCATCCAAGCTTGATCTTTCTTCTTCACTCTATCCTTTAAATCCTTCATGTTCTTGTCCTTCTTCTTCCTTCCTCTCCCTTCCATCCATCCCTTCATCTCTCCTCCACTTTTTCTCTCCTTCATGTTTGTTTTCCTCTTCCATGTTCCTCTCATCCTCTTCCTTCAATCCTACATTTACCTCTCTACCCTTTCTATCCTTTTTCCTTTTTACATCTCCACACTTCCTAACTTTAATCTTGTTTCCTATATCACTCTACTTTCTATCATCCAGCCCCTTCATCTTTTCTTCCTCTCCATCCTTTCTTTCCTTTACCTTCTTTCAACTGTATCTGTAATTTTCCTCCCTTTCCTTTACCTCTCCACCCTTGCCTTCCTTCTCCCTCTCACTCCCCTCAACTGTTCCTCTCCTACATCTTTCTCTCTCTTCTACTTTTTTCCTTTAGACATCATCCTTTTCTCTCATTTCTTTATTCACTCACTCTCTCCATCTCATCTCACTCCCTATCACAATCCAGAATGGAACTTATCACATTCCAGAATGGTAAAACTAACCTCTCAACAACATTCCAGAATGGAACTTATCACATTCCAGAATGGAACATATCACATTCTAGAATGGAACATACTACATTCCAGAATGGAACTTATCACATTCCAGAATGGAACATACTACATTCCAGAATGGAACTTATCACATTCCAGAATGGAACTTATCACATTCCAGAATGGAACATACTACATTCCAGAATGGAACTTATCACATTCCAGAATGGAACATACTACATTCCAGAATGGAACTTATCACATTCCAGAATGGAACATACTACATTCCAGAATGGAACATATCACATTCCAGAATGGAACATATCACATTCCAGAATGGAACATACTACATTCCAGAATGGAACTTATCACATTCCAGAATGGAACATACCACATTCCAGAATGGAACATACAACATTCCAGAATAGAACATATCACATTCCAGAATGGAACTTATCACATTCCAGAATGGAACATACTACATTCCAGAATGGAACTTATCACATTCCAGAATGGAACATACTACATTCCAGAATGGAACTTATCACATTCCAGAATGGAACATACTACATTACAGAATGGAACATATCACATTCCAGAATGGAACTTATCACATTCCAGAATGGAACATACTACATTCCAGAATGGAACTTATCACATTCCAGAATGGAACTTATCACATTCCAGAATGGAACTTATCACATTCCAGAATGGAACATACTACATTCCAGAATGGAACATACTACATTCCAGAATAGAACATATCACATTCCAGAATGGAACTTATCACATTCCAGAATAGAACATACTACATTCCAGAATGGAACATACTACATTCCAGAATGGAACTTATCACATTCCAGAATGGAACATACTACATTCCAGAATGGAACTTATCACATTCCAGAATGGAACTTATCACATTCCAGAATGGAACATACTACATTCCAGAATGGAACTTATCACATTCCAGAATGGAACTTATCACATTCCAGAATGGAACATACTACATTCCAGAATGGAACTTATCACATTCCAGAATGGAACTTATCACATTCCAGAATGGAACATACTACATTCCAGAATGGAACTTATCACATTCCAGAATGGTAAAACTAACCTCTCAACAGCATTCCAGAATGGAACTTATCACATTCCAGAATGGAACGTACCACATTCCAGAATGGAACATACTACATTCCAGAATGGAACTTATCACATTCCAGAATGGAACATATCACATTCCAGAATGGAACATACTACATTCCAGAATGGAACTTATCACATTCCAGAATGGAACATACTACATTCCAGAATGGAACTTATCACATTCCAGAATGGAACATACTACATTCTAGAATGGAACATACTACATTCTAGAATGGAACATACTACATTCCAGAATGGAACATATCACATTCCAGAATGGAACATACTACATTCTTCTTACTTTCCCTTTCATACTCTTTCCATCCTCCACGTTCTTCCCTTTTCCTCTTCACCCTTTCTCTCATTTTCTATCCTTCACATCTCCATGCTTCCTATCCTTATTCTTGTTTCCTATAGCATTCCACCCTCTGCCTCTCCATCTTCCTTTCTTCCTCTCTATTCTTTCTTTCCTTAATCCCCCTGTTTCATCCCTCCACTTTTCCTTTCATTTATATTCTATCATCTTCCACTGTTGTATCTTTAAACTTAGTTTTTCTTTGAACCTTTCTATCCTTCATAGATGGGAGGAATTTTTATCTTCCTTTGTTTAACCATCCCTCCTTTCTGTCCCTAATTCTTCCTTCCTTTCCACACTTCCTCTCATCTTCCTTTCTCTTGTCAATCATCTTTCCTCAATCTTCCTCCCTCCCATCCAAGCTTGATCTTTCTTCTTCACTCTATCCTTTAAATCCTTCATGTTCTTGTCCTTCTTCTTCCTTCCTCTCCCTTCCATCCATCCCTTCATCTCTCCTCCACTTTTTCTCTCCTTCATGTTTGTTTTCCTCTTCCATGTTCCTCTCATCCTCTTCCTTCAATCCTACATTTACCTCTCTACCCTTTCTATCCTTTTTCCTTTTTACATCTCCACACTTCCTAACTTTAATCTTGTTTCCTATATCACTCTACTTTCTATCATCCAGCCCCTTCATCTTTTCTTCCTCTCCATCCTTTCTTTCCTTTACCTTCTTTCAACTGTATCTGTAATTTTCCTCCCTTTCCTTTACCTCTCCACCCTTGCCTTCCTTCTCCCTCTCACTCCCCTCAACTGTTCCTCTCCTACATCTTTCTCTCTCTTCTACTTTTTTCCTTTAGACATCATCCTTTTCTCTCATTTCTTTATTCACTCACTCTCTCCATCTCATCTCACTCCCTATCACAATCCAGAATGGAACTTATCACATTCCAGAATGGTAAAACTAACCTCTCAACAACATTCCAGAATGGAACTTATCACATTCCAGAATGGAACATATCACATTCTAGAATGGAACATACTACATTCCAGAATGGAACTTATCACATTCCAGAATGGAACATACTACATTCCAGAATGGAACTTATCACATTCCAGAATGGAACTTATCACATTCCAGAATGGAACATACTACATTCCAGAATGGAACTTATCACATTCCAGAATGGAACTTATCACATTCCAGAATGGAACATACTACATTCCAGAATGGAACTTATCACATTCCAGAATGGAACTTATCACATTCCAGAATGGAACATACTACATTCCAGAATGGAACATACTACATTCCAGAATGGAACTTATCACATTCCAGAATGGAACTTATCACATTCCAGAATGGAACATACTACATTCCAGAATGGAACTTATCACATTCCAGAATGGAACTTATCACATTCCAGAATGGAACATACTACATTCCAGAATGGAACTTATCACATTCCAGAATGGAACTTATCACATTCCAGAATGGAACATACTACATTCCAGAATGGAACATATCACATTCCAGAATGGAACATATCACATTCCAGAATGGAACATACTACATTCCAGAATGGAACATATCACATTCCAGAATGGAACTTATCACATTCCAGAATGGAACATACTACATTCTAGAATGGAACATACTACATTCCAGAATGGAACATAATACATTCCAGAATGGAACTTATCACATTCCAGAATGGAACTTATCACATTCCAGAATGGAACATACTACATTCCAGAATGGAACTTATCACATTCCAGAATGGAACTTATCACATTCCAGAATGGAACATACTACATTCCAGAATGGAACTTATCACATTCCAGAATGGAACTTATCACATTCCAGAATGGAACATACTACATTCCAGAATGGAACTTATCACATTCCAGAATGGAACATACTACATTCCAGAATGGAACATACTACATTCCAGAATGGAACTTATCACATTCCAGAATGGAACTTATCACATTCCAGAATGGAACATACTACATTCTAGAATGGAACATACTACATTCCAGAATGGAACATACTACATTCCAGAATGGAACTTATCACATTCCAGAATGGAACTTATCACATTCCAGAATGGAACATACTACATTCCAGAATGGAACTTATCACATTCCAGAATGGAACATACTACATTCCAGAATGGAACATATCACATTCCAGAATGGAACTTATCACATTCCAGAATGGAACATACTACATTCCAGAATGGAACTTATCACATTCCAGAATGGAACATACTACATTCCAGAATGGAACTTATCACATTCCAGAATGGAACTTATCACATTCCAGAATGGAACTTATCACATTCCAGAATGGAACATACTACATTCCAGAATGGAACATACTACATTCTTCTTACTTTCCCTTTCATACTCTTTCCGTCCTCCACGTTCTTCCCTTTTCCTCTTCACCCTTTCTCTCATTTTCTATCCTTCACATCTCCATGCTTCCTATCCTTATTCTTGTTTCCTATAGCATTCCACCCTCTGCCTCTCCATCTTCCTTTCTTCCTCTCTATTCTTTCTTTCCTTAATCCCCCTGTTTCATCCCTCCACTTTTCCTTTCATTTATATTCTATCATCTTCCACTGTTGTATCTTTAAACTTAGTTTTTCTTTGAACCTTTCTATCCTTCATAGATGGGAGGAATTTTTATCTTCCTTTGTTTAACCATCCCTCCTTTCTGTCCCTAATTCTTCCTTCCTTTCCACACTTCCTCTCATCTTCCTTTCTCTTGTCAATCATCTTTCCTCAATCTTCCTCCCTCCCATCCAAGCTTGATCTTTCTTCTTCACTCTATCCTTTAAATCCTTCATGTTCTTGTCCTTCTTCTTCCTTCCTCTCCCTTCCATCCATCCCTTCATCTCTCCTCCACTTTTTCTCTCCTTCATGTTTGTTTTCCTCTTCCATGTTCCTCTCATCCTCTTCCTTCAATCCTACATTTACCTCTCTACCCTTTCTATCCTTTTTCCTTTTTACATCTCCACACTTCCTAACTTTAATCTTGTTTCCTATATCACTCTACTTTCTATCATCCAGCCCCTTCATCTTTTCTTCCTCTCCATCCTTTCTTTCCTTTACCTTCTTTCAACTGTATCTGTAATTTTCCTCCCTTTCCTTTACCTCTCCACCCTTGCCTTCCTTCTCCCTCTCACTCCCCTCAACTGTTCCTCTCCTACATCTTTCTCTCTCTTCTACTTTTTTCCTTTAGACATCATCCTTTTCTCTCATTTCTTTATTCACTCACTCTCTCCATCTCATCTCACTCCCTATCACAATCCAGAATGGAACTTATCACATTCCAGAATGGTAAAACTAACCTCTCAACAACATTCCAGAATGGAACATACTACATTCCAGAATGGAACTTATCACATTCCAGAATGGAACATACTACATTCCAGAATGGAACTTATCACATTCCAGAATGGAACATACTACATTCCAGAATGGAACTTATCACATTCCAGAATGGAACTTATCACATTCCAGAATGGAACATACTACATTCCAGAATGGAACTTATCACATTCCAGAATGGAACTTATCACATTCCAGAATGGAACATATCACATTCTAGAATGGAACATACTACATTCCAGAATGGAACTTATCACATTCCAGAATGGAACATACTACATTCCAGAATGGAACATATCACATTCCAGAATGGAACTTATCACATTCCAGAATGGAACATACTACATTCTAGAATGGAACATACTACATTCCAGAATGGAACATAATACATTCCAGAATGGAACTTATCACATTCCAGAATGGAACTTATCACATTCCAGAATGGAACATACTACATTCCAGAATGGAACTTATCACATTCCAGAATGGAACTTATCACATTCCAGAATGGAACATACTACATTCCAGAATGGAACTTATCACATTCCAGAATGGAACTTATCACATTCCAGAATGGAACATACTACATTCCAGAATGGAACTTATCACATTCCAGAATGGAACATACTACATTCCAGAATGGAACATACTACATTCCAGAATGGAACTTATCACATTCCAGAATGGAACTTATCACATTCCAGAATGGAACATACTACATTCTAGAATGGAACATACTACATTCCAGAATGGAACATACTACATTCCAGAATGGAACTTATCACATTCCAGAATGGAACTTATCACATTCCAGAATGGAACATACTACATTCCAGAATGGAACTTATCACATTCCAGAATGGAACATACTACATTCCAGAATGGAACATATCACATTCCAGAATGGAACTTATCACATTCCAGAATGGAACATACTACATTCCAGAATGGAACTTATCACATTCCAGAATGGAACATACTACATTCCAGAATGGAACTTATCACATTCCAGAATGGAACTTATCACATTCCAGAATGGAACTTATCACATTCCAGAATGGAACATACTACATTCCAGAATGGAACATACTACATTCTTCTTACTTTCCCTTTCATACTCTTTCCGTCCTCCACGTTCTTCCCTTTTCCTCTTCACCCTTTCTCTCATTTTCTATCCTTCACATCTCCATGCTTCCTATCCTTATTCTTGTTTCCTATAGCATTCCACCCTCTGCCTCTCCATCTTCCTTTCTTCCTCTCTATTCTTTCTTTCCTTAATCCCCCTGTTTCATCCCTCCACTTTTCCTTTCATTTATATTCTATCATCTTCCACTGTTGTATCTTTAAACTTAGTTTTTCTTTGAACCTTTCTATCCTTCATAGATGGGAGGAATTTTTATCTTCCTTTGTTTAACCATCCCTCCTTTCTGTCCCTAATTCTTCCTTCCTTTCCACACTTCCTCTCATCTTCCTTTCTCTTGTCAATCATCTTTCCTCAATCTTCCTCCCTCCCATCCAAGCTTGATCTTTCTTCTTCACTCTATCCTTTAAATCCTTCATGTTCTTGTCCTTCTTCTTCCTTCCTCTCCCTTCCATCCATCCCTTCATCTCTCCTCCACTTTTTCTCTCCTTCATGTTTGTTTTCCTCTTCCATGTTCCTCTCATCCTCTTCCTTCAATCCTACATTTACCTCTCTACCCTTTCTATCCTTTTTCCTTTTTACATCTCCACACTTCCTAACTTTAATCTTGTTTCCTATATCACTCTACTTTCTATCATCCAGCCCCTTCATCTTTTCTTCCTCTCCATCCTTTCTTTCCTTTACCTTCTTTCAACTGTATCTGTAATTTTCCTCCCTTTCCTTTACCTCTCCACCCTTGCCTTCCTTCTCCCTCTCACTCCCCTCAACTGTTCCTCTCCTACATCTTTCTCTCTCTTCTACTTTTTTCCTTTAGACATCATCCTTTTCTCTCATTTCTTTATTCACTCACTCTCTCCATCTCATCTCACTCCCTATCACAATCCAGAATGGAACTTATCACATTCCAGAATGGTAAAACTAACCTCTCAACAACATTCCAGAATGGAACTTATCACATTCCAGAATGGAACATATCACATTCTAGAATGGAACATACTACATTCCAGAATGGAACTTATCACATTCCAGAATGGAACTTATCACATTCCAGAATGGAACTTATCACATTCCAGAATGGAACATACTACATTCCAGAATGGAACTTATCACATTCCAGAATGGAACATACTACATTCCAGAATGGAACTTATCACATTCCAGAATGGAACATACTACATTCCAGAATGGAACATATCACATTCCAGAATGGAACATATCACATTCCAGAATGGAACATACTACATTCCAGAATGGAACTTATCACATTCCAGAATGGAACATACCACATTCCAGAATGGAACATACAACATTCCAGAATAGAACATATCACATTCCAGAATGGAACTTATCACATTCCAGAATGGAACATACTACATTCCAGAATGGAACTTATCACATTCCAGAATGGAACATACTACATTCCAGAATGGAACTTATCACATTCCAGAATGGAACATACTACATTACAGAATGGAACATATCACATTCCAGAATGGAACTTATCACATTCCAGAATGGAACATACTACATTCCAGAATGGAACTTATCACATTCTAGAATGGAACTTATCACATTCCAGAATGGAACATATCACATTCTAGAATGGAACATACTACATTCCAGAATGGAACTTATCACATTCCAGAATGGAACATACTACATTCCAGAATGGAACTTATCACATTCCAGAATGGAACATACTACACTCTAGAATGGAACATATTACAGTCTAGAATGGAACATACTACATTCCAGAATGGAACATATCACATTCCAGAATGGAACATATCACATTCCAGAATGGAACATACTACATTCCAGAATGGAACTTATCACATTCCAGAATGGAACATATTACATTCCAGAATGGAACATACTACATTCCAGAATGGAACATACTACATTCCAGAATGGAACTTATCACATTCCAGAATGGAACATACTACATTCCAGAATGGAACTTATCACATTCCAGAATCGAACATACTACATTCCAGAATGGAACTTATCACATTCCAGAATGGAACTTATCACATTCCAGAATGGAACATACTACATTCCAGAATGGAACTTATCACATTCTAGAATGGAACATACTACATTCCAGAATGGAACATACTACATTCCAGAATGGAACTTATCACATTCCAGAATGGAACTTATCACATTCCAGAATGGAACATACTACATTCCAGAATGGAACTTATCACATTCCAGAATGGAACATACTACATTCCAGAATGGAACATATCACATTCCAGAATGGAACATATCACATTCCAGAATGGAACATACTACATTCCAGAATGGAACTTATCACATTCCAGAATGGAACATACTACATTCCAGAATGGAACTTATCACATTCCAGAATGGAACTTATCACATTCCAGAATGGAACATACTACATTCCAGAATGGAACATACTACATTCTTCTTACTTTCCCTTTCATACTCTTTCCGTCCTCCACGTTCTTCCCTTTTCCTCTTCACCCTTTCTCTCATTTTCTATCCTTCACATCTCCATGCTTCCTATCCTTATTCTTGTTTCCTATAGCATTCCACCCTCTGCCTCTCCATCTTCCTTTCTTCCTCTCTATTCTTTCTTTCCTTAATCCCCCTGTTTCATCCCTCCACTTTTCCTTTCATTTATATTCTATCATCTTCCACTGTTGTATCTTTAAACTTAGTTTTTCTTTGAACCTTTCTATCCTTCATAGATGGGAGGAATTTTTATCTTCCTTTGTTTAACCATCCCTCCTTTCTGTCCCTAATTCTTCCTTCCTTTCCACACTTCCTCTCATCTTCCTTTCTCTTGTCAATCATCTTTCCTCAATCTTCCTCCCTCCCATCCAAGCTTGATCTTTCTTCTTCACTCTATCCTTTAAATCCTTCATGTTCTTGTCCTTCTTCTTCCTTCCTCTCCCTTCCATCCATCCCTTCATCTCTCCTCCACTTTTTCTCTCCTTCATGTTTGTTTTCCTCTTCCATGTTCCTCTCATCCTCTTCCTTCAATCCTACATTTACCTCTCTACCCTTTCTATCCTTTTTCCTTTTTACATCTCCACACTTCCTAACTTTAATCTTGTTTCCTATATCACTCTACTTTCTATCATCCAGCCCCTTCATCTTTTCTTCCTCTCCATCCTTTCTTTCCTTTACCTTCTTTCAACTGTATCTGTAATTTTCCTCCCTTTCCTTTACCTCTCCACCCTTGCCTTCCTTCTCCCTCTCACTCCCCTCAACTGTTCCTCTCCTACATCTTTCTCTCTCTTCTACTTTTTTCCTTTAGACATCATCCTTTTCTCTCATTTCTTTATTCACTCACTCTCTCCATCTCATCTCACTCCCTATCACAATCCAGAATGGAACTTATCACATTCCAGAATGGTAAAACTAACCTCTCAACAACATTCCAGAATGGAACTTATCACATTCCAGAATGGAACATATCACATTCTAGAATGGAACATACTACATTCCAGAATGGAACTTATCACATTCCAGAATGGAACATACTACATTCCAGAATGGAACTTATCACATTCCAGAATGGAACTTATCACATTCCAGAATGGAACATACTACATTCCAGAATGGAACTTATCACATTCCAGAATGGAACTTATCACATTCCAGAATGGAACATACTACATTCCAGAATGGAACATATCACATTCCAGAATGGAACTTATCACATTCCAGAATGGAACATACTACATTCCAGAATGGAACTTATCACATTCCAGAATGGAACATACTACATTCTAGAATGGAACATATTACAGTCTAGAATGGAACATACTACATTCCAGAATGGAACTTATCACATTCCAGAATGGAACTTATCACATTCCAGAATGGAACATACTACATTCCAGAATGGAACATACTACATTCCAGAATGGAACATACTACATTCCAGAATGGAACATATCACATTCCAGAATGGAACTTATCACATTCCAGAATGGAACATACTACATTCCAGAATGGAACTTATCACATTCCAGAATGGAACATACTACATTCCAGAATGGAACTTATCACATTCCAGAATGGAACTTATCACATTCCAGAATGGAACTTATCACATTCCAGAATGGAACATACTACATTCCAGAATGGAACTTATCACATTCCAGAATGGAACATACTACATTCCAGAATGGAACTTATCACATTCCAGAATGGAACATACTACACTCTAGAATGGAACATATTACAGTCTAGAATGGAACATACTACATTCCAGAATGGAACATATCACATTCCAGAATGGAACATATCACATTCCAGAATGGAACATACTACATTCCAGAATGGAACTTATCACATTCCAGAATGGAACATATTACATTCCAGAATGGAACATACTACATTCCAGAATGGAACATACTACATTCCAGAATGGAACTTATCACATTCCAGAATGGAACATACTACATTCCAGAATGGAACTTATCACATTCCAGAATCGAACATACTACATTCCAGAATGGAACTTATCACATTCCAGAATGGAACTTATCACATTCCAGAATGGAACATACTACATTCCAGAATGGAACTTATCACATTCTAGAATGGAACATACTACATTCCAGAATGGAACATACTACATTCCAGAATGGAACTTATCACATTCCAGAATGGAACTTATCACATTCCAGAATGGAACATACTACATTCCAGAATGGAACTTATCACATTCCAGAATGGAACATACTACATTCCAGAATGGAACATATCACATTCCAGAATGGAACATATCACATTCCAGAATGGAACATACTACATTCCAGAATGGAACTTATCACATTCCAGAATGGAACATACTACATTCCAGAATGGAACTTATCACATTCCAGAATGGAACTTATCACATTCCAGAATGGAACATACTACATTCCAGAATGGAACATACTACATTCTTCTTACTTTCCCTTTCATACTCTTTCCGTCCTCCACGTTCTTCCCTTTTCCTCTTCACCCTTTCTCTCATTTTCTATCCTTCACATCTCCATGCTTCCTATCCTTATTCTTGTTTCCTATAGCATTCCACCCTCTGCCTCTCCATCTTCCTTTCTTCCTCTCTATTCTTTCTTTCCTTAATCCCCCTGTTTCATCCCTCCACTTTTCCTTTCATTTATATTCTATCATCTTCCACTGTTGTATCTTTAAACTTAGTTTTTCTTTGAACCTTTCTATCCTTCATAGATGGGAGGAATTTTTATCTTCCTTTGTTTAACCATCCCTCCTTTCTGTCCCTAATTCTTCCTTCCTTTCCACACTTCCTCTCATCTTCCTTTCTCTTGTCAATCATCTTTCCTCAATCTTCCTCCCTCCCATCCAAGCTTGATCTTTCTTCTTCACTCTATCCTTTAAATCCTTCATGTTCTTGTCCTTCTTCTTCCTTCCTCTCCCTTCCATCCATCCCTTCATCTCTCCTCCACTTTTTCTCTCCTTCATGTTTGTTTTCCTCTTCCATGTTCCTCTCATCCTCTTCCTTCAATCCTACATTTACCTCTCTACCCTTTCTATCCTTTTTCCTTTTTACATCTCCACACTTCCTAACTTTAATCTTGTTTCCTATATCACTCTACTTTCTATCATCCAGCCCCTTCATCTTTTCTTCCTCTCCATCCTTTCTTTCCTTTACCTTCTTTCAACTGTATCTGTAATTTTCCTCCCTTTCCTTTACCTCTCCACCCTTGCCTTCCTTCTCCCTCTCACTCCCCTCAACTGTTCCTCTCCTACATCTTTCTCTCTCTTCTACTTTTTTCCTTTAGACATCATCCTTTTCTCTCATTTCTTTATTCACTCACTCTCTCCATCTCATCTCACTCCCTATCACAATCCAGAATGGAACTTATCACATTCCAGAATGGTAAAACTAACCTCTCAACAACATTCCAGAATGGAACTTATCACATTCCAGAATGGAACTTATCACATTCCAGAATGGAACATACTACATTCCAGAATGGAACTTATCACATTCCAGAATGGAACATACTACATTCCAGAATGGAACTTATCACATTCCAGAATGGAACATACTACATTCTAGAATGGAACATATTACAGTCTAGAATGGAACATACTACATTCCAGAATGGAACTTATCACATTCCAGAATGGAACTTATCACATTCCAGAATGGAACATACTACATTCCAGAATGGAACATACTACATTCCAGAATGGAACTTATCACATTCCAGAATGGAACTTATCACATTCCAGAATCGAACATACTACATTCCAGAATGGAATTTATCACATTCCAGAATGGAACTTATCACATTCCAGAATCGAACATACTACATTCCAGAATCGAACATACTACATTCCAGAATGGAACTTATCACATTCCAGAATGGAACATACTACATTCTAGAATGGAACATACTACATTCCAGAATGCAACATACTACATTCCAGAATGGAACTTATCACATTCCAGAATGGAACTTATCACATTCCAGAATGGAACATACTACATTCCAGAATGGAACTTATCACATTCCAGAATGGAACATACTACATTCCAGAATGGAACATATCACATTCCAGAATGGAACTTATCACATTCCAGAATGGAACATACTACATTCCAGAATGGAACTTATCACATTCCAGAATGGAACATACTACATTCCAGAATGGAACTTATCACATTCCAGAATGGAACTTATCACATTCCAGAATGGAACTTATCACATTCCAGAATGGAACATACTACATTCCAGAATGGAACTTATCACATTCCAGAATGGAACATACTACATTCCAGAATGGAACTTATCACATTCCAGAATGGAACATACTACATTCTAGAATGGAACATACTACATTCTAGAATGGAACATACTACATTCCAGAATGGAACATATCACATTCCAGAATGGAACATATCACATTCCAGAATGGAACATACTACATTCCAGAATGGAACTTATCACATTCCAGAATGGAACATACTACATTCCAGAATGGAACATATCACATTCCAGAATGGAACATACTACATTCCAGAATGGAACATACTACATTCCAGAATGGAACTTATCACATTCCAGAATGGAACATACTACATTCCAGAATGGAACTAATCACATTCCAGAATGGAACATACTACATTCCAGAATGGAACTTATCACATTCCAGAATGGAACATACTACATTCCAGAATGGAACATACTACATTCCAGAATGGAACATATCACATTCCAGAATGGAACTTATCACATTCCAGAATGGAACATACTACATTCTAGAATGGAACATACTACATTCCAGAATGGAACATACTACATTCCAGAATGGAACTTATCACATTCCAGAATGGAACATATCACATTCTAGAATGGAACTTATCACATTCCAGAATGGAACTTATCACATTCCAGAATGGAACTTATCACATTCCAGAATGGAACTTATCACATTCCAGAATGGAACATACTACATTCCAGAATGGAACATATCACATTCCAGAATGGAACATATCACATTCCAGAATGGAACATACTACATTCCAGAATGGAACTTATCACATTCCAGAATGGAACTTATCACATTCCAGAATGGAACATACTACATTCCAGAATGGAACTTATCACATTCCAGAATCGAACATACTACATTCCAGAATGGAACTTATCACATTCCAGAATGGAACATACTACATTCTAGAATGGAACATACTACATTCCAGAATGCAACATACTACATTCCAGAATGGAACTTATCACATTCCAGAATGGAACTTATCACATTCCAGAATGGAACATACTACATTCCAGAATGGAACTTATCACATTCCAGAATGGAACATACTACATTCCAGAATGGAACATATCACATTCCAGAATGGAACTTATCACATTCCAGAATGGAACATACTACATTCCAGAATGGAACTTATCACATTCCAGAATGGAACATACTACATTCCAGAATGGAACTTATCACATTCCAGAATGGAACTTATCACATTCCAGAATGGAACATACTACATTCCAGAATGGAACTTATCACATTCCAGAATGGAACATACTACATTCCAGAATGGAACTTATCACATTCCAGAATGGAACATACTACATTCCAGAATGGAACTTATCACATTCCAGAATGGAACATACTACATTCTAGAATGGAACATACTACATTCTAGAATGGAACATACTACATTCCAGAATGGAACATATCACATTCCAGAATGGAACATACTACATTCCAGAATGGAACTTATCACATTCCAGAATGGAACTTATCACATTCCAGAATGGAACTTATCACATTCCAGAATGGAACATACTACATTCCAGAATGGAACTTATCACATTCCAGAATGGAACATACTACATTCCAGAATGGAACTTATCACATTCCAGAATGGAACATACTACATTCTAGAATGGAACATATTACAGTCTAGAATGGAACATACTACATTCCAGAATGGAACATATCACATTCCAGAATGGAACATATCACATTCCAGAATGGAACATACTACATTCCAGAATGGAACTTATCACATTCCAGAATGGAACATACTACATTCCAGAATGGAACATACTACATTCCAGAATGGAACATACTACATTCCAGAATGGAACTTATCACATTCCAGAATGGAACATACTACATTCCAGAATGGAACTTATCACATTCCAGAATGGAACTTATCACATTCCAGAATCGAACATACTACATTCCAGAATGGAACTTATCACATTCCAGAATGGAACTTATCACATTCCAGAATGGAACATACTACATTCCAGAATGGAACTTATCACATTCTAGAATGGAACATACTACATTCCAGAATGGAACATACTACATTCCAGAATGGAACTTATCACATTCCAGAATGGAACTTATCACATTCCAGAATGGAACATACTACATTCCAGAATGGAACTTATCACATTCCAGAATGGAACATACTACATTCCAGAATGGAACATATCACATTCCAGAATGGAACTTATCACATTCCAGAATGGAACATACTACATTCCAGAATGGAACTTATCACATTCCAGAATGGAACATACTACATTCCAGAATGGAACTTATCACATTCCAGAATGGAACTTATCACATTCCAGAATGGAACATACTACATTCCAGAATGGAACATACTACATTCTTCTTACTTTCCCTTTCATACTCTTTCCGTCCTCCACGTTCTTCCCTTTTCCTCTTCACCCTTTCTCTCATTTTCTATCCTTCACATCTCCATGCTTCCTATCCTTATTCTTGTTTCCTATAGCATTCCACCCTCTGCCTCTCCATCTTCCTTTCTTCCTCTCTATTCTTTCTTTCCTTAATCCCCCTGTTTCATCCCTCCACTTTTCCTTTCATTTATATTCTATCATCTTCCACTGTTGTATCTTTAAACTTAGTTTTTCTTTGAACCTTTCTATCCTTCATAGATGGGAGGAATTTTTATCTTCCTTTGTTTAACCATCCCTCCTTTCTGTCCCTAATTCTTCCTTCCTTTCCACACTTCCTCTCATCTTCCTTTCTCTTGTCAATCATCTTTCCTCAATCTTCCTCCCTCCCATCCAAGCTTGATCTTTCTTCTTCACTCTATCCTTTAAATCCTTCATGTTCTTGTCCTTCTTCTTCCTTCCTCTCCCTTCCATCCATCCCTTCATCTCTCCTCCACTTTTTCTCTCCTTCATGTTTGTTTTCCTCTTCCATGTTCCTCTCATCCTCTTCCTTCAATCCTACATTTACCTCTCTACCCTTTCTATCCTTTTTCCTTTTTACATCTCCAC
Source organism: Thunnus albacares (assembly GCF_914725855.1). NCBI lineage: Eukaryota > Metazoa > Chordata > Actinopteri > Scombriformes > Scombridae > Thunnus > Thunnus albacares. Next base: position 11,118,403 of record NC_058107.1, read on the forward strand.
ACTTCCTAACTTTAATCTTGTTTCCTATATCACTCTACTTTCTATCATCCAGCCCCTTCATCTTTTCTTCCTCTCCATCCTTTCTTTCCTTTACCTTCTTTCAACTGTATCTGTAATTTTCCTCCCTTTCCTTTACCTCTCCACCCTTGCCTTCCTTCTCCCTCTCACTCCCCTCAACTGTTCCTCTCCTACATCTTTCTCTCTCTTCTACTTTTTTCCTTTAGACATCATCCTTTTCTCTCATTTCTTTATTCACTCACTCTCTCCATCTCATCTCACTCCCTATCACAATCCAGAATGGAACTTATCACATTCCAGAATGGTAAAACTAACCTCTCAACAACATTCCAGAATGGAACTTATCACATTCCAGAATGGAACATATCACATTCTAGAATGGAACATACTACATTCCAGAATGGAACTTATCACATTCCAGAATGGAACATACTACATTCCAGAATGGAACTTATCACATTCCAGAATGGAACTTATCACATTCCAGAATGGAACATACTACATTCCAGAATGGAACTTATCACATTCCAGAATGGAACTTATCACATTCCAGAATGGAACATACTACATTCCAGAATGGAACATATCACATTCCAGAATGGAACATATCACATTCCAGAATGGAACATACTACATTCCAGAATGGAACTTATCACATTCCAGAATGGAACATACTACATTCCAGAATGGAACTTATCACATTCCAGAATGGAACTTATCACATTCCAGAATGGAACATACTACATTCCAGAATGGAACATACTACATTCTTCTTACTTTCCCTTTCATACTCTTTCCGTCCTCCACGTTCTTCCCTTTTCCTCTTCACCCTTTCTCTCATTTTCTATCCTTCACATCTCCATGCTTCCTATCCTTATTCTTGTTTCCTATAGCATTCCACCCTCTGCCTCTCCATCTTCCTTTCTTCCTCTCTATTCTTTCTTTCCTTAATCCCCCTGTTTCATCCCTCCACTTTTCCTTTCATTTATATTCTATCATCTTCCACTGTTGTATCTTTAAACTTAGTTTTTCTTTGAACCTTTCTATCCTTCATAGATGGGAGGAATTTTTATCTTCCTTTGTTTAACCATCCCTCCTTTCTGTCCCTAATTCTTCCTTCCTTTCCACACTTCCTCTCATCTTCCTTTCTCTTGTCAATCATCTTTCCTCAATCTTCCTCCCTCCCATCCAAGCTTGATCTTTCTTCTTCACTCTATCCTTTAAATCCTTCATGTTCTTGTCCTTCTTCTTCCTTCCTCTCCCTTCCATCCATCCCTTCATCTCTCCTCCACTTTTTCTCTCCTTCATGTTTGTTTTCCTCTTCCATGTTCCTCTCATCCTCTTCCTTCAATCCTACATTTACCTCTCTACCCTTTCTATCCTTTTTCCTTTTTACATCTCCACACTTCCTAACTTTAATCTTGTTTCCTATATCACTCTACTTTCTATCATCCAGCCCCTTCATCTTTTCTTCCTCTCCATCCTTTCTTTCCTTTACCTTCTTTCAACTGTATCTGTAATTTTCCTCCCTTTCCTTTACCTCTCCACCCTTGCCTTCCTTCTCCCTCTCACTCCCCTCAACTGTTCCTCTCCTACATCTTTCTCTCTCTTCTACTTTTTTCCTTTAGACATCATCCTTTTCTCTCATTTCTTTATTCACTCACTCTCTCCATCTCATCTCACTCCCTATCACAATCCAGAATGGAACTTATCACATTCCAGAATGGTAAAACTAACCTCTCAACAACATTCCAGAATGGAACTTATCACATTCCAGAATGGAACTTATCACATTCCAGAATGGAACATACTACATTCCAGAATGGAACTTATCACATTCCAGAATGGAACATACTACATTCCAGAATGGAACTTATCACATTCCAGAATGGAACATACTACATTCTAGAATGGAACATATTACAGTCTAGAATGGAACATACTACATTCCAGAATGGAACTTATCACATTCCAGAATGGAACTTATCACATTCCAGAATGGAACATACTACATTCCAGAATGGAACATACTACATTCCAGAATGGAACTTATCACATTCCAGAATGGAACTTATCACATTCCAGAATCGAACATACTACATTCCAGAATGGAATTTATCACATTCCAGAATGGAACTTATCACATTCCAGAATCGAACATACTACATTCCAGAATCGAACATACTACATTCCAGAATGGAACTTATCACATTCCAGAATGGAACATACTACATTCTAGAATGGAACATACTACATTCCAGAATGCAACATACTACATTCCAGAATGGAACTTATCACATTCCAGAATGGAACTTATCACATTCCAGAATGGAACATACTACATTCCAGAATGGAACTTATCACATTCTAGAATGGAACATACTACATTCCAGAATGGAACATATCACATTCCAGAATGGAACATATCACATTCCAGAATGGAACATACTACATTCCAGAATGGAACTTATCACATTCCAGAATGGAACATACTACATTCCAGAATGGAACTTATCACATTCCAGAATGGAACTTATCACATTCCAGAATGGAACTTATCACATTCCAGAATGGAACATACTACATTCCAGAATGGAACATACTACATTCCAGAATGGAACATACTACATTCCAGAATGGAACTTATCACATTCCAGAATGGAACATACTACATTCCAGAATGGAACTTATCACATTCCAGAATCGAACATACTACATTCCAGAATGGAACTTATCACATTCCAGAATGGAACTTATCACATTCCAGAATGGAACATACTACATTCCAGAATGGAACTTATCACATTCTAGAATGGAACATACTACATTCCAGAATGGAACATACTACATTCCAGAATGGAACTTATCACATTCCAGAATGGAACTTATCACATTCCAGAATGGAACATACTACATTCCAGAATGGAACTTATCACATTCCAGAATGGAACATACTACATTCCAGAATGGAACATATCACATTCCAGAATGGAACTTATCACATTCCAGAATGGAACATACTACATTCCAGAATGGAACTTATCACATTCCAGAATGGAACATACTACATTCCAGAATGGAACTTATCACATTCCAGAATGGAACTTATCACATTCCAGAATGGAACATACTACATTCCAGAATGGAACATACTACATTCTTCTTACTTTCCCTTTCATACTCTTTCCGTCCTCCACGTTCTTCCCTTTTCCTCTTCACCCTTTCTCTCATTTTCTATCCTTCACATCTCCATGCTTCCTATCCTTATTCTTGTTTCCTATAGCATTCCACCCTCTGCCTCTCCATCTTCCTTTCTTCCTCTCTATTCTTTCTTTCCTTAATCCCCCTGTTTCATCCCTCCACTTTTCCTTTCATTTATATTCTATCATCTTCCACTGTTGTATCTTTAAACTTAGTTTTTCTTTGAACCTTTCTATCCTTCATAGATGGGAGGAATTTTTATCTTCCTTTGTTTAACCATCCCTCCTTTCTGTCCCTAATTCTTCCTTCCTTTCCACACTTCCTCTCATCTTCCTTTCTCTTGTCAATCATCTTTCCTCAATCTTCCTCCCTCCCATCCAAGCTTGATCTTTCTTCTTCACTCTATCCTTTAAATCCTTCATGTTCTTGTCCTTCTTCTTCCTTCCTCTCCCTTCCATCCATCCCTTCATCTCTCCTCCACTTTTTCTCTCCTTCATGTTTGTTTTCCTCTTCCATGTTCCTCTCATCCTCTTCCTTCAATCCTACATTTACCTCTCTACCCTTTCTATCCTTTTTCCTTTTTACATCTCCACACTTCCTAACTTTAATCTTGTTTCCTATATCACTCTACTTTCTATCATCCAGCCCCTTCATCTTTTCTTCCTCTCCATCCTTTCTTTCCTTTACCTTCTTTCAACTGTATCTGTAATTTTCCTCCCTTTCCTTTACCTCTCCACCCTTGCCTTCCTTCTCCCTCTCACTCCCCTCAACTGTTCCTCTCCTACATCTTTCTCTCTCTTCTACTTTTTTCCTTTAGACATCATCCTTTTCTCTCATTTCTTTATTCACTCACTCTCTCCATCTCATCTCACTCCCTATCACAATCCAGAATGGAACTTATCACATTCCAGAATGGTAAAACTAACCTCTCAACAACATTCCAGAATGGAACTTATCACATTCCAGAATGGAACATATCACATTCTAGAATGGAACATACTACATTCCAGAATGGAACTTATCACATTCCAGAATGGAACATACTACATTCCAGAATGGAACTTATCACATTCCAGAATGGAACTTATCACATTCCAGAATGGAACATACTACATTCCAGAATGGAACTTATCACATTCCAGAATGGAACTTATCACATTCCAGAATGGAACATATCACATTCTAGAATGGAACATACTACATTCCAGAATGGAACTTATCACATTCCAGAATGGAACATACTACATTCCAGAATGGAACTTATCACATTCCAGAATGGAACATACTACATTCTAGAATGGAACATACTACATTCTAGAATGGAACATACTACATTCCAGAATGGAACATATCACATTCCAGAATGGAACATACTACATTCTTCTTACTTTCCCTTTCATACTCTTTCCATCCTCCACGTTCTTCCCTTTTCCTCTTCACCCTTTCTCTCATTTTCTATCCTTCACATCTCCATGCTTCCTATCCTTATTCTTGTTTCCTATAGCATTCCACCCTCTGCCTCTCCATCTTCCTTTCTTCCTCTCTATTCTTTCTTTCCTTAATCCCCCTGTTTCATCCCTCCACTTTTCCTTTCATTTATATTCTATCATCTTCCACTGTTGTATCTTTAAACTTAGTTTTTCTTTGAACCTTTCTATCCTTCATAGATGGGAGGAATTTTTATCTTCCTTTGTTTAACCATCCCTCCTTTCTGTCCCTAATTCTTCCTTCCTTTCCACACTTCCTCTCATCTTCCTTTCTCTTGTCAATCATCTTTCCTCAATCTTCCTCCCTCCCATCCAAGCTTGATCTTTCTTCTTCACTCTATCCTTTAAATCCTTCATGTTCTTGTCCTTCTTCTTCCTTCCTCTCCCTTCCATCCATCCCTTCATCTCTCCTCCACTTTTTCTCTCCTTCATGTTTGTTTTCCTCTTCCATGTTCCTCTCATCCTCTTCCTTCAATCCTACATTTACCTCTCTACCCTTTCTATCCTTTTTCCTTTTTACATCTCCACACTTCCTAACTTTAATCTTGTTTCCTATATCACTCTACTTTCTATCATCCAGCCCCTTCATCTTTTCTTCCTCTCCATCCTTTCTTTCCTTTACCTTCTTTCAACTGTATCTGTAATTTTCCTCCCTTTCCTTTACCTCTCCACCCTTGCCTTCCTTCTCCCTCTCACTCCCCTCAACTGTTCCTCTCCTACATCTTTCTCTCTCTTCTACTTTTTTCCTTTAGACATCATCCTTTTCTCTCATTTCTTTATTCACTCACTCTCTCCATCTCATCTCACTCCCTATCACAATCCAGAATGGAACTTATCACATTCCAGAATGGTAAAACTAACCTCTCAACAACATTCCAGAATGGAACTTATCACATTCCAGAATGGAACATATCACATTCTAGAATGGAACATACTACATTCCAGAATGGAACTTATCACATTCCAGAATGGAACATACTACATTCCAGAATGGAACTTATCACATTCCAGAATGGAACTTATCACATTCCAGAATGGAACATACTACATTCCAGAATGGAACTTATCACATTCCAGAATGGAACTTATCACATTCCAGAATGGAACATACTACATTCCAGAATGGAACTTATCACATTCCAGAATGGAACTTATCACATTCCAGAATGGAACATACTACATTCCAGAATGGAACATACTACATTCCAGAATGGAACTTATCACATTCCAGAATGGAACTTATCACATTCCAGAATGGAACATACTACATTCCAGAATGGAACTTATCACATTCCAGAATGGAACTTATCACATTCCAGAATGGAACATACTACATTCCAGAATGGAACTTATCACATTCCAGAATGGAACTTATCACATTCCAGAATGGAACATACTACATTCCAGAATGGAACATATCACATTCCAGAATGGAACATATCACATTCCAGAATGGAACATACTACATTCCAGAATGGAACATATCACATTCCAGAATGGAACTTATCACATTCCAGAATGGAACATACTACATTCTAGAATGGAACATACTACATTCCAGAATGGAACATAATACATTCCAGAATGGAACTTATCACATTCCAGAATGGAACTTATCACATTCCAGAATGGAACATACTACATTCCAGAATGGAACTTATCACATTCCAGAATGGAACTTATCACATTCCAGAATGGAACATACTACATTCCAGAATGGAACTTATCACATTCCAGAATGGAACTTATCACATTCCAGAATGGAACATACTACATTCCAGAATGGAACTTATCACATTCCAGAATGGAACATACTACATTCCAGAATGTAACATACTACATTACAGAATGGAACTTATCACATTCCAGAATGGAACTTATCACATTCCAGAATGGAACATACTACATTCTAGAATGGAACATACTACATTCCAGAATGGAACATACTACATTCCAGAATGGAACTTATCACATTCCAGAATGGAACTTATCACATTCCAGAATGGAACATACTACATTCCAGAATGGAACTTATCACATTCCAGAATGGAACATACTACATTCCAGAATGGAACATATCACATTCCAGAATGGAACTTATCACATTCCAGAATGGAACATACTACATTCCAGAATGGAACTTATCACATTCCAGAATGGAACATACTACATTCCAGAATGGAACTTATCACATTCCAGAATGGAACTTATCACATTCCAGAATGGAACTTATCACATTCCAGAATGGAACATACTACATTCCAGAATGGAACATACTACATTCTTCTTACTTTCCCTTTCATACTCTTTCCGTCCTCCACGTTCTTCCCTTTTCCTCTTCACCCTTTCTCTCATTTTCTATCCTTCACATCTCCATGCTTCCTATCCTTATTCTTGTTTCCTATAGCATTCCACCCTCTGCCTCTCCATCTTCCTTTCTTCCTCTCTATTCTTTCTTTCCTTAATCCCCCTGTTTCATCCCTCCACTTTTCCTTTCATTTATATTCTATCATCTTCCACTGTTGTATCTTTAAACTTAGTTTTTCTTTGAACCTTTCTATCCTTCATAGATGGGAGGAATTTTTATCTTCCTTTGTTTAACCATCCCTCCTTTCTGTCCCTAATTCTTCCTTCCTTTCCACACTTCCTCTCATCTTCCTTTCTCTTGTCAATCATCTTTCCTCAATCTTCCTCCCTCCCATCCAAGCTTGATCTTTCTTCTTCACTCTATCCTTTAAATCCTTCATGTTCTTGTCCTTCTTCTTCCTTCCTCTCCCTTCCATCCATCCCTTCATCTCTCCTCCACTTTTTCTCTCCTTCATGTTTGTTTTCCTCTTCCATGTTCCTCTCATCCTCTTCCTTCAATCCTACATTTACCTCTCTACCCTTTCTATCCTTTTTCCTTTTTACATCTCCACACTTCCTAACTTTAATCTTGTTTCCTATATCACTCTACTTTCTATCATCCAGCCCCTTCATCTTTTCTTCCTCTCCATCCTTTCTTTCCTTTACCTTCTTTCAACTGTATCTGTAATTTTCCTCCCTTTCCTTTACCTCTCCACCCTTGCCTTCCTTCTCCCTCTCACTCCCCTCAACTGTTCCTCTCCTACATCTTTCTCTCTCTTCTACTTTTTTCCTTTAGACATCATCCTTTTCTCTCATTTCTTTATTCACTCACTCTCTCCATCTCATCTCACTCCCTATCACAATCCAGAATGGAACTTATCACATTCCAGAATGGTAAAACTAACCTCTCAACAACATTCCAGAATGGAACTTATCACATTCCAGAATGGAACATATCACATTCTAGAATGGAACATACTACATTCCAGAATGGAACTTATCACATTCCAGAATGGAACATACTACATTCCAGAATGGAACTTATCACATTCCAGAATGGAACTTATCACATTCCAGAATGGAACATACTACATTCCAGAATGGAACTTATCACATTCCAGAATGGAACTTATCACATTCCAGAATGGAACATATCACATTCTAGAATGGAACATACTACATTCCAGAATGGAACTTATCACATTCCAGAATGGAACATACTACATTCCAGAATGGAACATACTACATTCCAGAATGGAACTTATCACATTCCAGAATGGAACTTATCACATTCCAGAATGGAACATACTACATTCCAGAATGGAACTTATCACATTCCAGAATGGAACTTATCACATTCCAGAATGGAACATACTACATTCCAGAATGGAACTTATCACATTCCAGAATGGAACTTATCACATTCCAGAATGGAACATACTACATTCCAGAATGGAACATATCACATTCCAGAATGGAACATATCACATTCAAGAATGGAACATACTACATTCCAGAATGGAACATATCACATTCCAGAATGGAACTTATCACATTCCAGAATGGAACATACTACATTCTAGAATGGAACATACTACATTCCAGAATGAAACATACTACATTCCAGAATGGAACTTATCACATTCCAGAATGGAACTTATCACATTCCAGAATGGAACATACTACATTCCAGAATGGAACTTATCACATTCCAGAATGGAACTTATCACATTCCAGAATGGAACATACTACATTCCAGAATGGAACTTATCACATTCCAGAATGGAACTTATCACATTCCAGAATGGAACATACTACATTCCAGAATGGAACTTATCACATTCCAGAATGGAACATACTACATTCCAGAATGGAACTTATCACATTCCAGAATGGAACATACTACATTCTAGAATGGAACATACTACATTCCAGAATGCAACATACTACATTCCAGAATGGAACTTATCACATTCCAGAATGGAACTTATCACATTCCAGAATGGAACATACTACATTCCAGAATGGAACTTATCACATTCCAGAATGGAACATACTACATTCCAGAATGGAACATATCACATTCCAGAATGGAACTTATCACATTCCAGAATGGAACATACTACATTCCAGAATGGAACTTATCACATTCCAGAATGGAACATACTACATTCCAGAATGGAACTTATCACATTCCAGGATGGAACTTATCACATTCCAGAATGGAACTTATCACATTCCAGAATGGAACATACTACATTCCAGAATGGAACTTATCACATTCCAGAATGGAACATACTACATTCCAGAATGGAACTTATCACATTCCAGAATGGAACATACTACACTCTAGAATGGAACATATTACAGTCTAGAATGGAACATACTACATTCCAGAATGGAACATATCACATTCCAGAATGGAACATATCACATTCCAGAATGGAACATACTACATTCCAGAATGGAACTTATCACATTCCAGAATGGAACATATTACATTCCAGAATGGAACATACTACATTCCAGAATGGAACATACTACATTCCAGAATGGAACTTATCACATTCCAGAATGGAACATACTACATTCCAGAATGGAACTTATCACATTCCAGAATCGAACATACTACATTCCAGAATGGAACTTATCACATTCCAGAATGGAACTTATCACATTCCAGAATGGAACATACTACATTCCAGAATGGAACTTATCACATTCTAGAATGGAACATACTACATTCCAGAATGGAACATACTACATTCCAGAATGGAACTTATCACATTCCAGAATGGAACTTATCACATTCCAGAATGGAACATACTACATTCCAGAATGGAACTTATCACATTCCAGAATGGAACATACTACATTCCAGAATGGAAAATATCACATTCCAGAATGGAACATATCACATTCCAGAATGGAACATACTACATTCCAGAATGGAACTTATCACATTCCAGAATGGAACATACTACATTCCAGAATGGAACTTATCACATTCCAGAATGGAACTTATCACATTCCAGAATGGAACATACTACATTCCAGAATGGAACATACTACATTCTTCTTACTTTCCCTTTCATACTCTTTCCGTCCTCCACGTTCTTCCCTTTTCCTCTTCACCCTTTCTCTCATTTTCTATCCTTCACATCTCCATGCTTCCTATCCTTATTCTTGTTTCCTATAGCATTCCACCCTCTGCCTCTCCATCTTCCTTTCTTCCTCTCTATTCTTTCTTTCCTTAATCCCCCTGTTTCATCCCTCCACTTTTCCTTTCATTTATATTCTATCATCTTCCACTGTTGTATCTTTAAACTTAGTTTTTCTTTGAACCTTTCTATCCTTCATAGATGGGAGGAATTTTTATCTTCCTTTGTTTAACCATCCCTCCTTTCTGTCCCTAATTCTTCCTTCCTTTCCACACTTCCTCTCATCTTCCTTTCTCTTGTCAATCATCTTTCCTCAATCTTCCTCCCTCCCATCCAAGCTTGATCTTTCTTCTTCACTCTATCCTTTAAATCCTTCATGTTCTTGTCCTTCTTCTTCCTTCCTCTCCCTTCCATCCATCCCTTCATCTCTCCTCCACTTTTTCTCTCCTTCATGTTTGTTTTCCTCTTCCATGTTCCTCTCATCCTCTTCCTTCAATCCTACATTTACCTCTCTACCCTTTCTATCCTTTTTCCTTTTTACATCTCCACACTTCCTAACTTTAATCTTGTTTCCTATATCACTCTACTTTCTATCATCCAGCCCCTTCATCTTTTCTTCCTCTCCATCCTTTCTTTCCTTTACCTTCTTTCAACTGTATCTGTAATTTTCCTCCCTTTCCTTTACCTCTCCACCCTTGCCTTCCTTCTCCCTCTCACTCCCCTCAACTGTTCCTCTCCTACATCTTTCTCTCTCTTCTACTTTTTTCCTTTAGACATCATCCTTTTCTCTCATTTCTTTATTCACTCACTCTCTCCATCTCATCTCACTCCCTATCACAATCCAGAATGGAACTTATCACATTCCAGAATGGTAAAACTAACCTCTCAACAACATTCCAGAATGGAACTTATCACATTCCAGAATGGAACTTATCACATTCCAGAATGGAACATACTACATTCCAGAATGGAACTTATCACATTCCAGAATGGAACATACTACATTCCAGAATGGAACTTATCACATTCCAGAATGGAACATACTACATTCTAGAATGGAACATATTACAGTCTAGAATGGAACATACTACATTCCAGAATGGAACTTATCACATTCCAGAATGGAACTTATCACATTCCAGAATGGAACATACTACATTCCAGAATGGAACATACTACATTCCAGAATGGAACTTATCACATTCCAGAATGGAACTTATCACATTCCAGAATCGAACATACTACATTCCAGAATGGAATTTATCACATTCCAGAATGGAACTTATCACATTCCAGAATCGAACATACTACATTCCAGAATCGAACATACTACATTCCAGAATGGAACTTATCACATTCCAGAATGGAACATACTACATTCTAGAATGGAACATACTACATTCCAGAATGCAACATACTACATTCCAGAATGGAACTTATCACATTCCAGAATGGAACTTATCACATTCCAGAATGGAACATACTACATTCCAGAATGGAACTTATCACATTCCAGAATGGAACATACTACATTCCAGAATGGAACATATCACATTCCAGAATGGAACTTATCACATTCCAGAATGGAACATACTACATTCCAGAATGGAACTTATCACATTCCAGAATGGAACATACTACATTCCAGAATGGAACTTATCACATTCCAGAATGGAACTTATCACATTCCAGAATGGAACTTATCACATTCCAGAATGGAACATACTACATTCCAGAATGGAACTTATCACATTCCAGAATGGAACATACTACATTCCAGAATGGAACTTATCACATTCCAGAATGGAACATACTACATTCTAGAATGGAACATACTACATTCTAGAATGGAACATACTACATTCCAGAATGGAACATATCACATTCCAGAATGGAACATATCACATTCCAGAATGGAACATACTACATTCCAGAATGGAACTTATCACATTCCAGAATGGAACATACTACATTCCAGAATGGAACATATCACATTCCAGAATGGAACATACTACATTCCAGAATGGAACATACTACATTCCAGAATGGAACTTATCACATTCCAGAATGGAACATACTACATTCCAGAATGGAACTAATCACATTCCAGAATGGAACATACTACATTCCAGAATGGAACTTATCACATTCCAGAATGGAACATACTACATTCCAGAATGGAACATACTACATTCCAGAATGGAACATATCACATTCCAGAATGGAACTTATCACATTCCAGAATGGAACATACTACATTCTAGAATGGAACATACTACATTCCAGAATGGAACATACTACATTCCAGAATGGAACTTATCACATTCCAGAATGGAACTTATCACATTCCAGAATGGAACATATCACATTCTAGAATGGAACTTATCACATTCCAGAATGGAACTTATCACATTCCAGAATGGAACTTATCACATTCCAGAATGGAACTTATCACATTCCAGAATGGAACATACTACATTCCAGAATGGAACATATCACATTCCAGAATGGAACATATCACATTCCAGAATGGAACATACTACATTCCAGAATGGAACTTATCACATTCCAGAATGGAACTTATCACATTCCAGAATGGAACATACTACATTCCAGAATGGAACTTATCACATTCCAGAATCGAACATACTACATTCCAGAATGGAACTTATCACATTCCAGAATGGAACATACTACATTCTAGAATGGAACATACTACATTCCAGAATGCAACATACTACATTCCAGAATGGAACTTATCACATTCCAGAATGGAACTTATCACATTCCAGAATGGAACATACTACATTCCAGAATGGAACTTATCACATTCCAGAATGGAACATACTACATTCCAGAATGGAACATATCACATTCCAGAATGGAACTTATCACATTCCAGAATGGAACATACTACATTCCAGAATGGAACTTATCACATTCCAGAATGGAACATACTACATTCCAGAATGGAACTTATCACATTCCAGAATGGAACTTATCACATTCCAGAATGGAACATACTACATTCCAGAATGGAACTTATCACATTCCAGAATGGAACATACTACATTCCAGAATGGAACTTATCACATTCCAGAATGGAACATACTACATTCCAGAATGGAACTTATCACATTCCAGAATGGAACATACTACATTCTAGAATGGAACATACTACATTCTAGAATGGAACATACTACATTCCAGAATGGAACATATCACATTCCAGAATGGAACATACTACATTCCAGAATGGAACTTATCACATTCCAGAATGGAACTTATCACATTCCAGAATGGAACTTATCACATTCCAGAATGGAACATACTACATTCCAGAATGGAACTTATCACATTCCAGAATGGAACATACTACATTCCAGAATGGCACTTATCACATTCCAGAATGGAACATACTACATTCTAGAATGGAACATATTACAGTCTAGAATGGAACATACTACATTCCAGAATGGAACATATCACATTCCAGAATGGAACATATCACATTCCAGAATGGAACATACTACATTCCAGAATGGAACTTATCACATTCCAGAATGGAACATACTACATTCCAGAATGGAACATACTACATTCCAGAATGGAACATACTACATTCCAGAATGGAACTTATCACATTCCAGAATGGAACATACTACATTCCAGAATGGAACTTATCACATTCCAGAATGGAACTTATCACATTCCAGAATCGAACATACTACATTCCAGAATGGAACTTATCACATTCCAGAATGGAACTTATCACATTCCAGAATGGAACATACTACATTCCAGAATGGAACTTATCACATTCTAGAATGGAACATACTACATTCCAGAATGGAACATACTACATTCCAGAATGGAACTTATCACATTCCAGAATGGAACTTATCACATTCCAGAATGGAACATACTACATTCCAGAATGGAACTTATCACATTCCAGAATGGAACATACTACATTCCAGAATGGAACATATCACATTCCAGAATGGAACTTATCACATTCCAGAATGGAACATACTACATTCCAGAATGGAACATATCACATTCCAGAATGGAACATATCACATTCCAGAATGGAACATACTACATTCCAGAATGGAACATATCACATTCCAGAATGGAACTTATCACATTCCAGAATGGAACATACTACATTCTAGAATGGAACATACTACATTCCAGAATGGAACATAATACATTCCAGAATGGAACTTATCACATTCCAGAATGGAACTTATCACATTCCAGAATGGAACATACTACATTCCAGAATGGAACTTATCACATTCCAGAATGGAACTTATCACATTCCAGAATGGAACATACTACATTCCAGAATGGAACTTATCACATTCCAGAATGGAACTTATCACATTCCAGAATGGAACATACTACATTCCAGAATGGAACTTATCACATTCCAGAATGGAACATACTACATTCCAGAATGGAACATACTACATTCCAGAATGGAACTTATCACATTCCAGAATGGAACTTATCACATTCCAGAATGGAACATACTACATTCTAGAATGGAACATACTACATTCCAGAATGGAACATACTACATTCCAGAATGGAACTTATCACATTCCAGAATGGAACTTATCACATTCCAGAATGGAACATACTACATTCCAGAATGGAACTTATCACATTCCAGAATGGAACATACTACATTCCAGAATGGAACATATCACATTCCAGAATGGAACTTATCACATTCCAGAATGGAACATACTACATTCCAGAATGGAACTTATCACATTCCAGAATGGAACATACTACATTCCAGAATGGAACTTATCACATTCCAGAATGGAACTTATCACATTCCAGAATGGAACTTATCACATTCCAGAATGGAACATACTACATTCCAGAATGGAACATACTACATTCTTCTTACTTTCCCTTTCATACTCTTTCCGTCCTCCACGTTCTTCCCTTTTCCTCTTCACCCTTTCTCTCATTTTCTATCCTTCACATCTCCATGCTTCCTATCCTTATTCTTGTTTCCTATAGCATTCCACCCTCTGCCTCTCCATCTTCCTTTCTTCCTCTCTATTCTTTCTTTCCTTAATCCCCCTGTTTCATCCCTCCACTTTTCCTTTCATTTATATTCTATCATCTTCCACTGTTGTATCTTTAAACTTAGTTTTTCTTTGAACCTTTCTATCCTTCATAGATGGGAGGAATTTTTATCTTCCTTTGTTTAACCATCCCTCCTTTCTGTCCCTAATTCTTCCTTCCTTTCCACACTTCCTCTCATCTTCCTTTCTCTTGTCAATCATCTTTCCTCAATCTTCCTCCCTCCCATCCAAGCTTGATCTTTCTTCTTCACTCTATCCTTTAAATCCTTCATGTTCTTGTCCTTCTTCTTCCTTCCTCTCCCTTCCATCCATCCCTTCATCTCTCCTCCACTTTTTCTCTCCTTCATGTTTGTTTTCCTCTTCCATGTTCCTCTCATCCTCTTCCTTCAATCCTACATTTACCTCTCTACCCTTTCTATCCTTTTTCCTTTTTACATCTCCACACTTCCTAACTTTAATCTTGTTTCCTATATCACTCTACTTTCTATCATCCAGCCCCTTCATCTTTTCTTCCTCTCCATCCTTTCTTTCCTTTACCTTCTTTCAACTGTATCTGTAATTTTCCTCCCTTTCCTTTACCTCTCCACCCTTGCCTTCCTTCTCCCTCTCACTCCCCTCAACTGTTCCTCTCCTACATCTTTCTCTCTCTTCTACTTTTTTCCTTTAGACATCATCCTTTTCTCTCATTTCTTTATTCACTCACTCTCTCCATCTCATCTCACTCCCTATCACAATCCAGAATGGAACTTATCACATTCCAGAATGGTAAAACTAACCTCTCAACAACATTCCAGAATGGAACTTATCACATTCCAGAATGGAACATATCACATTCTAGAATGGAACATACTACATTCCAGAATGGAACTTATCACATTCCAGAATGGAACATACTACATTCCAGAATGGAACTTATCACATTCCAGAATGGAACTTATCACATTCCAGAATGGAACATACTACATTCCAGAATGGAACTTATCACATTCCAGAATGGAACTTATCACATTCCAGAATGGAACATATCACATTCTAGAATGGAACATACTACATTCCAGAATGGAACTTATCACATTCCAGAATGGAACATACTACATTCCAGAATGGAACATACTACATTCCAGAATGGAACTTATCACATTCCAGAATGGAACTTATCACATTCCAGAATGGAACATACTACATTCCAGAATGGAACTTATCACATTCCAGAATGGAACTTATCACATTCCAGAATGGAACATACTACATTCCAGAATGGAACTTATCACATTCCAGAATGGAACTTATCACATTCCAGAATGGAACATACTACATTCCAGAATGGAACATATCACATTCCAGAATGGAACATATCACATTCAAGAATGGAACATACTACATTCCAGAATGGAACATATCACATTCCAGAATGGAACTTATCACATTCCAGAATGGAACATACTACATTCTAGAATGGAACATACTACATTCCAGAATGAAACATACTACATTCCAGAATGGAACTTATCACATTCCAGAATGGAACTTATCACATTCCAGAATGGAACATACTACATTCCAGAATGGAACTTATCACATTCCAGAATGGAACTTATCACATTCCAGAATGGAACATACTACATTCCAGAATGGAACTTATCACATTCCAGAATGGAACTTATCACATTCCAGAATGGAACATACTACATTCCAGAATGGAACTTATCACATTCCAGAATGGAACATACTACATTCCAGAATGGAACTTATCACATTCCAGAATGGAACATACTACATTCTAGAATGGAACATACTACATTCCAGAATGCAACATACTACATTCCAGAATGGAACTTATCACATTCCAGAATGGAACTTATCACATTCCAGAATGGAACATACTACATTCCAGAATGGAACTTATCACATTCCAGAATGGAACATACTACATTCCAGAATGGAACATATCACATTCCAGAATGGAACTTATCACATTCCAGAATGGAACATACTACATTCCAGAATGGAACTTATCACATTCCAGAATGGAACATACTACATTCCAGAATGGAACTTATCACATTCCAGGATGGAACTTATCACATTCCAGAATGGAACTTATCACATTCCAGAATGGAACATACTACATTCCAGAATGGAACTTATCACATTCCAGAATGGAACATACTACATTCCAGAATGGAACTTATCACATTCCAGAATGGAACATACTACACTCTAGAATGGAACATATTACAGTCTAGAATGGAACATACTACATTCCAGAATGGAACATATCACATTCCAGAATGGAACATATCACATTCCAGAATGGAACATATCACATTCCAGAATGGAACTTATCACATTCCAGAATGGAACATACTACATTCCAGAATGGAACATATCACATTCCAGAATGGAACTTATCACATTCCAGAATGGAACATACTACATTCCAGAATGGAACTTATCACATTCCAGAATGGAACATACTACATTCCAGAATGGAACTTATCACATTCCAGAATGGAACTTATCACATTCCAGAATGGAACATACTACATTCCAGAATGGAACATACTACATTCTTCTTACTTTCCCTTTCATACTCTTTCCGTCCTCCACGTTCTTCCCTTTTCCTCTTCACCCTTTCTCTCATTTTCTATCCTTCACATCTCCATGCTTCCTATCCTTATTCTTGTTTCCTATAGCATTCCACCCTCTGCCTCTCCATCTTCCTTTCTTCCTCTCTATTCTTTCTTTCCTTAATCCCCCTGTTTCATCCCTCCACTTTTCCTTTCATTTATATTCTATCATCTTCCACTGTTGTATCTTTAAACTTAGTTTTTCTTTGAACCTTTCTATCCTTCATAGATGGGAGGAATTTTTATCTTCCTTTGTTTAACCATCCCTCCTTTCTGTCCCTAATTCTTCCTTCCTTTCCACACTTCCTCTCATCTTCCTTTCTCTTGTCAATCATCTTTCCTCAATCTTCCTCCCTCCCATCCAAGCTTGATCTTTCTTCTTCACTCTATCCTTTAAATCCTTCATGTTCTTGTCCTTCTTCTTCCTTCCTCTCCCTTCCATCCATCCCTTCATCTCTCCTCCACTTTTTCTCTCCTTCATGTTTGTTTTCCTCTTCCATGTTCCTCTCATCCTCTTCCTTCAATCCTACATTTACCTCTCTACCCTTTCTATCCTTTTTCCTTTTTACATCTCCACACTTCCTAACTTTAATCTTGTTTCCTATATCACTCTACTTTCTATCATCCAGCCCCTTCATCTTTTCTTCCTCTCCATCCTTTCTTTCCTTTACCTTCTTTCAACTGTATCTGTAATTTTCCTCCCTTTCCTTTACCTCTCCACCCTTGCCTTCCTTCTCCCTCTCACTCCCCTCAACTGTTCCTCTCCTACATCTTTCTCTCTCTTCTACTTTTTTCCTTTAGACATCATCCTTTTCTCTCATTTCTTTATTCACTCACTCTCTCCATCTCATCTCACTCCCTATCACAATCCAGAATGGAACTTATCACATTCCAGAATGGTAAAACTAACCTCTCAACAACATTCCAGAATGGAACTTATCACATTCCAGAATGGAACATATCACATTCTAGAATGGAACATACTACATTCCAGAATGGAACTTATCACATTCCAGAATGGAACATACTACATTCCAGAATGGAACTTATCACATTCCAGAATGGAACTTATCACATTCCAGAATGGAACATACTACATTCCAGAATGGAACTTATCACATTCCAGAATGGAACTTATCACATTCCAGAATGGAACATATCACATTCTAGAATGGAACATACTACATTCCAGAATGGAACTTATCACATTCCAGAATGGAACATACTACATTCCAGAATGGAACATACTACATTCCAGAATGGAACTTATCACATTCCAGAATGGAACTTATCACATTCCAGAATGGAACATACTACATTCCAGAATGGAACTTATCACATTCCAGAATGGAACTTATCACATTCCAGAATGGAACATACTACATTCCAGAATGGAACTTATCACATTCCAGAATGGAACTTATCACATTCCAGAATGGTACATACTACATTCCAGAATGGAACATATCACATTCCAGAATGGAACATATCACATTCCAGAATGGAACATACTACATTCCAGAATGGAACATATCACATTCCAGAATGGAACTTATCACATTCCAGAATGGAACATACTACATTCTAGAATGGAACATACTACATTCCAGAATGAAACATACTACATTCCAGAATGGAACTTATCACATTCCAGAATGGAACTTATCACATTCCAGAATGGAACATACTACATTCCAGAATGGAACTTATCACATTCCAGAATGGAACTTATCACATTCCAGAATGGAACATACTACATTCCAGAATGGAACTTATCACATTCCAGAATGGAACTTATCACATTCCAGAATGGAACATACTACATTCCAGAATGGAACTTATCACATTCCAGAATGGAACATACTACATTCCAGAATGGAACTTATCACATTCCAGAATGGAACTTATCACATTCCAGAATGGAACATACTACATTCTAGAATGGAACATACTACATTCCAGAATGCAACATACTACATTCCAGAATGGAACTTATCACATTCCAGAATGGAACTTATCACATTCCAGAATGGAACATACTACATTCCAGAATGGAACTTATCACATTCCAGAATGGAACATACTACATTCCAGAATGGAACTTATCACATTCCAGAATGGAACTTATCACATTCCAGAATGGAACATACTACATTCCAGAATGGAACTTATCACATTCCAGAATGGAACATACTACATTCCAGAATGGAACATATCACATTCCAGAATGGAACTTATCACATTCCAGAATGGAACATACTACATTCCAGAATGGAACTTATCACATTCCAGAATGGAACATACTACATTCCAGAATGGAACTTATCACATTCCAGAATGGAACTTATCACATTCCAGAATGGAACATACTACATTCCAGAATGGAACATACTACATTCTTCTTACTTTCCCTTTCATACTCTTTCCGTCCTCCACGTTCTTCCCTTTTCCTCTTCACCCTTTCTCTCATTTTCTATCCTTCACATCTCCATGCTTCCTATCCTTATTCTTGTTTCCTATAGCATTCCACCCTCTGCCTCTCCATCTTCCTTTCTTCCTCTCTATTCTTTCTTTCCTTAATCCCCCTGTTTCATCCCTCCACTTTTCCTTTCATTTATATTCTATCATCTTCCACTGTTGTATCTTTAAACTTAGTTTTTCTTTGAACCTTTCTATCCTTCATAGATGGGAGGAATTTTTATCTTCCTTTGTTTAACCATCCCTCCTTTCTGTCCCTAATTCTTCCTTCCTTTCCACACTTCCTCTCATCTTCCTTTCTCTTGTCAATCATCTTTCCTCAATCTTCCTCCCTCCCATCCAAGCTTGATCTTTCTTCTTCACTCTATCCTTTAAATCCTTCATGTTCTTGTCCTTCTTCTTCCTTCCTCTCCCTTCCATCCATCCCTTCATCTCTCCTCCACTTTTTCTCTCCTTCATGTTTGTTTTCCTCTTCCATGTTCCTCTCATCCTCTTCCTTCAATCCTACATTTACCTCTCTACCCTTTCTATCCTTTTTCCTTTTTACATCTCCACACTTCCTAACTTTAATCTTGTTTCCTATATCACTCTACTTTCTATCATCCAGCCCCTTCATCTTTTCTTCCTCTCCATCCTTTCTTTCCTTTACCTTCTTTCAACTGTATCTGTAATTTTCCTCCCTTTCCTTTACCTCTCCACCCTTGCCTTCCTTCTCCCTCTCACTCCCCTCAACTGTTCCTCTCCTACATCTTTCTCTCTCTTCTACTTTTTTCCTTTAGACATCATCCTTTTCTCTCATTTCTTTATTCACTCACTCTCTCCATCTCATCTCACTCCCTATCACAATCCAGAATGGAACTTATCACATTCCAGAATGGTAAAACTAACCTCTCAACAACATTCCAGAATGGAACTTATCACATTCCAGAATGGAACATATCACATTCTAGAATGGAACATACTACATTCCAGAATGGAACTTATCACATTCCAGAATGGAACATACTACATTCCAGAATGGAACTTATCACATTCCAGAATGGAACTTATCACATTCCAGAATGGAACATACTACATTCCAGAATGGAACTTATCACATTCCAGAATGGAACTTATCACATTCCAGAATGGAACATATCACATTCTAGAATGGAACATACTACATTCCAGAATGGAACTTATCACATTCCAGAATGGAACATACTACATTCCAGAATGGAACTTATCACATTCCAGAATGGAACATACTACATTCCAGAATGGAACTTATCACATTCCAGAATGGAACATACTACATTCTAGAATGGAACATACTACATTCTAGAATGGAACATACTACATTCCAGAATGGAACATATCACATTCCAGAATGGAACATACTACATTCCAGAATGGAACTTATCACATTCCAGAATGGAACTTATCACATTCCAGAATGGAACTTATCACATTCCAGAATGGAACATACTACATTCCAGAATGGAACTTATCACATTCCAGAATGGAACATACTACATTCCAGAATGGAACTTATCACATTCCAGAATGGAACATACTACATTCTAGAATGGAACATATTACAGTCTAGAATGGAACATACTACATTCCA
The DNA here is from genome assembly GCF_914725855.1 of Thunnus albacares. Lineage (NCBI taxonomy): Eukaryota > Metazoa > Chordata > Actinopteri > Scombriformes > Scombridae > Thunnus > Thunnus albacares. Next base: position 11,140,447 of record NC_058107.1, read on the forward strand.
GAATGGAACATATCACATTCCAGAATGGAACATATCACATTCCAGAATGGAACATACTACATTCCAGAATGGAACTTATCACATTCCAGAATGGAACATACTACATTCCAGAATGGAACATACTACATTCCAGAATGGAACATACTACATTCCAGAATGGAACTTATCACATTCCAGAATGGAACATACTACATTCCAGAATGGAACTTATCACATTCCAGAATGGAACTTATCACATTCCAGAATCGAACATACTACATTCCAGAATGGAACTTATCACATTCCAGAATGGAACTTATCACATTCCAGAATGGAACATACTACATTCCAGAATGGAACTTATCACATTCTAGAATGGAACATACTACATTCCAGAATGGAACATACTACATTCCAGAATGGAACTTATCACATTCCAGAATGGAACTTATCACATTCCAGAATGGAACATACTACATTCCAGAATGGAACTTATCACATTCCAGAATGGAACATACTACATTCCAGAATGGAACATATCACATTCCAGAATGGAACTTATCACATTCCAGAATGGAACATACTACATTCCAGAATGGAACTTATCACATTCCAGAATGGAACATACTACATTCCAGAATGGAACTTATCACATTCCAGAATGGAACTTATCACATTCCAGAATGGAACATACTACATTCCAGAATGGAACATACTACATTCTTCTTACTTTCCCTTTCATACTCTTTCCGTCCTCCACGTTCTTCCCTTTTCCTCTTCACCCTTTCTCTCATTTTCTATCCTTCACATCTCCATGCTTCCTATCCTTATTCTTGTTTCCTATAGCATTCCACCCTCTGCCTCTCCATCTTCCTTTCTTCCTCTCTATTCTTTCTTTCCTTAATCCCCCTGTTTCATCCCTCCACTTTTCCTTTCATTTATATTCTATCATCTTCCACTGTTGTATCTTTAAACTTAGTTTTTCTTTGAACCTTTCTATCCTTCATAGATGGGAGGAATTTTTATCTTCCTTTGTTTAACCATCCCTCCTTTCTGTCCCTAATTCTTCCTTCCTTTCCACACTTCCTCTCATCTTCCTTTCTCTTGTCAATCATCTTTCCTCAATCTTCCTCCCTCCCATCCAAGCTTGATCTTTCTTCTTCACTCTATCCTTTAAATCCTTCATGTTCTTGTCCTTCTTCTTCCTTCCTCTCCCTTCCATCCATCCCTTCATCTCTCCTCCACTTTTTCTCTCCTTCATGTTTGTTTTCCTCTTCCATGTTCCTCTCATCCTCTTCCTTCAATCCTACATTTACCTCTCTACCCTTTCTATCCTTTTTCCTTTTTACATCTCCACACTTCCTAACTTTAATCTTGTTTCCTATATCACTCTACTTTCTATCATCCAGCCCCTTCATCTTTTCTTCCTCTCCATCCTTTCTTTCCTTTACCTTCTTTCAACTGTATCTGTAATTTTCCTCCCTTTCCTTTACCTCTCCACCCTTGCCTTCCTTCTCCCTCTCACTCCCCTCAACTGTTCCTCTCCTACATCTTTCTCTCTCTTCTACTTTTTTCCTTTAGACATCATCCTTTTCTCTCATTTCTTTATTCACTCACTCTCTCCATCTCATCTCACTCCCTATCACAATCCAGAATGGAACTTATCACATTCCAGAATGGTAAAACTAACCTCTCAACAACATTCCAGAATGGAACTTATCACATTCCAGAATGGAACATATCACATTCTAGAATGGAACATACTACATTCCAGAATGGAACTTATCACATTCCAGAATGGAACTTATCACATTCCAGAATGGAACATACTACATTCTAGAATGGAACATATTACAGTCTAGAATGGAACATACTACATTCCAGAATGGAACTTATCACATTCCAGAATGGAACTTATCACATTCCAGAATGGAACATACTACATTCCAGAATGGAACTTATCACATTCCAGAATGGAACATACTACATTCCAGAATGGAACTTATCACATTCCAGAATGGAACTTATCACATTCCAGAATGGAACATACTACATTCTAGAATGGAACATACTACATTCCAGAATGCAACATACTACATTCCAGAATGGAACTTATCACATTCCAGAATGGAACTTATCACATTCCAGAATGGAACATACTACATTCCAGAATGGAACTTATCACATTCCAGAATGGAACATACTACATTCCAGAATGGAACATATCACATTCCAGAATGGAACTTATCACATTCCAGAATGGAACATACTACATTCCAGAATGGAACTTATCACATTCCAGAATGGAACATACTACATTCCAGAATGGAACTTATCACATTCCAGAATGGAACTTATCACATTCCAGAATGGAACTTATCACATTCCAGAATGGAACATACTACATTCCAGAATGGAACTTATCACATTCCAGAATGGAACATACTACATTCCAGAATGGAACTTATCACATTCCAGAATGGAACATACTACATTCTAGAATGGAACATATTACAGTCTAGAATGGAACATACTACATTCCAGAATGGAACATATCACATTCCAGAATGGAACATATCACATTCCAGAATGGAACATACTACATTCCAGAATGGAACTTATCACATTCCAGAATGGAACATACTACATTCCAGAATGGAACATACTACATTCCAGAATGGAACATACTACATTCCAGAATGGAACTTATCACATTCCAGAATGGAACATACTACATTCCAGAATGGAACTTATCACATTCCAGAATGGAACTTATCACATTCCAGAATCGAACATACTACATTCCAGAATGGAACTTATCACATTCCAGAATGGAACTTATCACATTCCAGAATGGAACATACTACATTCCAGAATGGAACTTATCACATTCTAGAATGGAACATACTACATTCCAGAATGGAACATACTACATTCCAGAATGGAACTTATCACATTCCAGAATGGAACTTATCACATTCCAGAATGGAACATACTACATTCCAGAATGGAACTTATCACATTCCAGAATGGAACATACTACATTCCAGAATGGAACATATCACATTCCAGAATGGAACTTAACACATTCCAGAATGGAACATACTACATTCCAGAATGGAACTTATCACATTCCAGAATGGAACATACTACATTCCAGAATGGAACTTATCACATTCCAGAATGGAACATACTACATTCCAGAATGGAACATACTACATTCTTCTTACTTTCCCTTTCATACTCTTTCCGTCCTCCACGTTCTTCCCTTTTCCTCTTCACCCTTTCTCTCATTTTCTATCCTTCACATCTCCATGCTTCCTATCCTTATTCTTGTTTCCTATAGCATTCCACCCTCTGCCTCTCCATCTTCCTTTCTTCCTCTCTATTCTTTCTTTCCTTAATCCCCCTGTTTCATCCCTCCACTTTTCCTTTCATTTATATTCTATCATCTTCCACTGTTGTATCTTTAAACTTAGTTTTTCTTTGAACCTTTCTATCCTTCATAGATGGGAGGAATTTTTATCTTCCTTTGTTTAACCATCCCTCCTTTCTGTCCCTAATTCTTCCTTCCTTTCCACACTTCCTCTCATCTTCCTTTCTCTTGTCAATCATCTTTCCTCAATCTTCCTCCCTCCCATCCAAGCTTGATCTTTCTTCTTCACTCTATCCTTTAAATCCTTCATGTTCTTGTCCTTCTTCTTCCTTCCTCTCCCTTCCATCCATCCCTTCATCTCTCCTCCACTTTTTCTCTCCTTCATGTTTGTTTTCCTCTTCCATGTTCCTCTCATCCTCTTCCTTCAATCCTACATTTACCTCTCTACCCTTTCTATCCTTTCTCCTTTTTACATCTCCACACTTCCTAACTTTAATCTTGTTTCCTATATCACTCTACTTTCTATCATCCAGCCCCTTCATCTTTTCTTCCTCTCCATCCTTTCTTTCCTTTACCTTCTTTCAACTGTATCTGTAATTTTCCTCCCTTTCCTTTACCTCTCCACCCTTGCCTTCCTTCTCCCTCTCACTCCCCTCAACTGTTCCTCTCCTACATCTTTCTCTCTCTTCTACTTTTTTCCTTTAGACATCATCCTTTTCTCTCATTTCTTTATTCACTCACTCTCTCCATCTCATCTCACTCCCTATCACAATCCAGAATGGAACTTATCACATTCCAGAATGGTAAAACTAGCCTCTCAACAACATTCCAGAATGGAACTTATCACATTCCAGAATGGAACATATCACATTCTAGAATGGAACATACTACATTCCAGAATGGAACTTATCACATTCCAGAATGGAACATACTACATTCCAGAATGGAACTTATCACATTCCAGAATGGAACTTATCACATTCCAGAATGGAACATACTACATTCCAGAATGGAACTTATCACATTCCAGAATGGAACTTATCACATTCCAGAATGGAACATATCACATTCTAGAATGGAACATACTACATTCCAGAATGGAACTTATCACATTCCAGAATGGAACATACTACATTCCAGAATGGAACATACTACATTCCAGAATGGAACTTATCACATTCCAGAATGGAACTTATCACATTCCAGAATGGAACATACTACATTCCAGAATGGAACTTATCACATTCCAGAATGGAACTTATCACATTCCAGAATGGAACATACTACATTCCAGAATGGAACTTATCACATTCCAGAATGGAACTTATCACATTCCAGAATGGAACATACTACATTCCAGAATGGAACTTATCACATTCCAGAATGGAACATACTACATTCCAGAATGGAACATACTACATTCCAGAATGGAACATATCACATTCCAGAATGGAACTTATCACATTCCAGAATGGAACATACTACATTCTAGAATGGAACATACTACATTCCAGAATGGAACATACTACATTCCAGAATGGAACTTATCACATTCCAGAATGGAACTTATCACATTCCAGAATGGAACATACTACATTCTAGAATGGAACTTATCACATTCCAGAATGGAACTTATCACATTCCAGAATGGAACTTATCACATTCCAGAATGGAACTTATCACATTCCAAAATGGAACATACTACATTCCAGAATGGAACTTATCACATTCCAGAATGGAACTTATCACATTCCAGAATGGAACATATCACATTCTAGAATGGAACATACTACATTCCAGAACGGAACTTATCACATTCCAGAATGGAACATACTACATTCCAGAATGGAACATACTACATTCCAGAATGGAACATATCACATTCCAGAATGGAACTTATCACATTCCAGAATGGAACATACTACATTCCAGAATGGAACTTATCACATTCCAGAATGGAACTTATCACATTCCAGAATGGAACATACTACATTCCAGAATGGAACTTATCACATTCCAGAATGGAACTTATCACATTCCAGAATGGAACATACTACATTCCAGAATGGAACATATCACATTCCAGAATGGAACATATCACATTCCAGAATGGAACATACTACATTCCAGAATGGAACATATCACATTCCAGAATGGAACGTATCACATTCCAGAATGGAACATACTACATTCTAGAATGGAACATACTACATTCCAGAATGAAACATACTACATTCCAGAATGGAACTTATCACATTCCAGAATGGAACTTATCACATTCCAGAATGGAACATACTACATTCCAGAATGGAACATACTACATTCCAGAATGGAACATATCACATTCCAGAATGGAACTTATCACATTCCAGAATGGAACATACTACATTCCAGAATGGAACTTATCACATTCCAGAATGGAACTTATCACATTCCAGAATGGAACATACTACATTCCAGAATGGAACTTATCACATTCCAGAATGGAACTTATCACATTCCAGAATGGAACATACTACATTCCAGAATGGAACATATCACATTCCAGAATGGAACATATCACATTCCAGAATGGAACATACTACATTCCAGAATGGAACATATCACATTCCAGAATGGAACGTATCACATTCCAGAATGGAACATACTACATTCTAGAATGGAACATACTACATTCCAGAATGAAACATACTACATTCCAGAATGGAACTTATCACATTCCAGAATGGAACTTATCACATTCCAGAATGGAACATACTACATTCCAGAATGGAACTTATCACATTCCAGAATGGAACTTATCACATTCCAGAATGGAACATACTACATTCCAGAATGGAACTTATCACATTCCAGAATGGAACATACTACATTCCAGAATGGAACTTATCACATTCCAGAATGGAACTTATCACATTCCAGAATGGAACATACTACATTCCAGAATGGAACTTATCACATTCCAGAATGGAACTTATCACATTCCAGAATGGAACATACTACATTCCAGAATGGAACTTATCACATTCCAGAATGGAACATACTACATTCCAGAATGGAACTTATCACATTCCAGAATGGAACTTATCACATTCCAGAATGGAACATACTACATTCTAGAATGGAACATACTACATTCCAGAATGCAACATACTACATTCCAGAATGGAACTTATCACATTCCAGAATGGAACTTATCACATTCCAGAATGGAACATACTACATTCCAGAATGGAACTTATCACATTCCAGAATGGAACATACTACATTCCAGAATGGAACATATCACATTCCAGAATGGAACTTATCACATTCCAGAATGGAACATACTACATTCCAGAATGGAACTTATCACATTCCAGAATGGAACATACTACATTCCAGAATGGAACTTATCACATTCCAGAATGGAATTTATCACATTCCAGAATGGAACTTATCACATTCCAGAATGGAACATACTACATTCCAGAATGGAACTTATCACATTCCAGAATGGAACTTATCACATTCCAGAATGGAACATACTACATTCTAGAATGGAACATACTACATTCCAGAATGGAACATACTACATTCCAGAATGGAACTTATCACATTCCAGAATGGAACTTATCACATTCCAGAATGGAACATACTACATTCCAGAATCGAACTTATCACATTCCAGAATGGAACATACTACATTCCAGAATGGAACTTATCACATTCCAGAATGGAACATACTACATTCTAGAATGGAACATACTACATTCCAGAATGCAACATACTACATTCCAGAATGGAACTTATCACATTCCAGAATGGAACTTATCACATTCCAGAATGGAACATACTACATTCCAGAATGGAACTTATCACATTCCAGAATGGAACATACTACATTCCAGAATGGAACATATCACATTCCAGAATGGAACTTATCACATTCCAGAATGGAACATACTACATTCCAGAATGGAACTTATCACATTCCAGAATGGAACATACTACATTCCAGAATGGAACTTATCACATTCCAGAATGGAACTTATCACATTCCAGAATGGAACTTATCACATTCCAGAATGGAACATACTACATTCCAGAATGGAACTTATCACATTCCAGAATGGAACATACTACATTCCAGAATGGAACTTATCACATTCCAGAATGGAACATACTACATTCTAGAATGGAACATATTACAGTCTAGAATGGAACATACTACATTCCAGAATGGAACTTATCACATTCCAGAATGGAACATACTACATTCCAGAATGGAACTTATCACATTCCAGAATGGAACATACTACATTCCAGAATGGAACTTATCACATTCCAGAATGGAACTTATCACATTCCAGAATGGAACTTATCACATTCCAGAATGGAACATACTACATTCCAGAATGGAACTTATCACATTCCAGAATGGAACATACTACATTCCAGAATGGAACTTATCACATTCCAGAATGGAACATACTACATTCTAGAATGGAACATATTACAGTCTAGAATGGAACATACTACATTCCAGAATGGAACATATCACATTCCAGAATGGAACATATCACATTCCAGAATGGAACATACTACATTCCAGAATGGAACTTATCACATTCCAGAATGGAACATACTACATTCCAGAATGGAACATACTACATTCCAGAATGGAACATACTACATTCCAGAATGGAACTTATCACATTCCAGAATGGAACATACTACATTCCAGAATGGAACTTATCACATTCCAGAATGGAACTTATCACATTCCAGAATCGAACATACTACATTCCAGAATGGAACTTATCACATTCCAGAATGGAACTTATCACATTCCAGAATGGAACATACTACATTCCAGAATGGAACTTATCACATTCTAGAATGGAACATACTACATTCCAGAATGGAACATACTACATTCCAGAATGGAACTTATCACATTCCAGAATGGAACTTATCACATTCCAGAATGGAACATACTACATTCCAGAATGGAACTTATCACATTCCAGAATGGAACATACTACATTCCAGAATGGAACATATCACATTCCAGAATGGAACTTATCACATTCCAGAATGGAACATACTACATTCCAGAATGGAACTTATCACATTCCAGAATGGAACATACTACATTCCAGAATGGAACTTATCACATTCCAGAATGGAACTTATCACATTCCAGAATGGAACATACTACATTCCAGAATGGAACATACTACATTCTTCTTACTTTCCCTTTCATACTCTTTCCGTCCTCCACGTTCTTCCCTTTTCCTCTTCACCCTTTCTCTCATTTTCTATCCTTCACATCTCCATGCTTCCTATCCTTATTCTTGTTTCCTATAGCATTCCACCCTCTGCCTCTCCATCTTCCTTTCTTCCTCTCTATTCTTTCTTTCCTTAATCCCCCTGTTTCATCCCTCCACTTTTCCTTTCATTTATATTCTATCATCTTCCACTGTTGTATCTTTAAACTTAGTTTTTCTTTGAACCTTTCTATCCTTCATAGATGGGAGGAATTTTTATCTTCCTTTGTTTAACCATCCCTCCTTTCTGTCCCTAATTCTTCCTTCCTTTCCACACTTCCTCTCATCTTCCTTTCTCTTGTCAATCATCTTTCCTCAATCTTCCTCCCTCCCATCCAAGCTTGATCTTTCTTCTTCACTCTATCCTTTAAATCCTTCATGTTCTTGTCCTTCTTCTTCCTTCCTCTCCCTTCCATCCATCCCTTCATCTCTCCTCCACTTTTTCTCTCCTTCATGTTTGTTTTCCTCTTCCATGTTCCTCTCATCCTCTTCCTTCAATCCTACATTTACCTCTCTACCCTTTCTATCCTTTTTCCTTTTTACATCTCCACACTTCCTAACTTTAATCTTGTTTCCTATATCACTCTACTTTCTATCATCCAGCCCCTTCATCTTTTCTTCCTCTCCATCCTTTCTTTCCTTTACCTTCTTTCAACTGTATCTGTAATTTTCCTCCCTTTCCTTTACCTCTCCACCCTTGCCTTCCTTCTCCCTCTCACTCCCCTCAACTGTTCCTCTCCTACATCTTTCTCTCTCTTCTACTTTTTTCCTTTAGACATCATCCTTTTCTCTCATTTCTTTATTCACTCACTCTCTCCATCTCATCTCACTCCCTATCACAATCCAGAATGGAACTTATCACATTCCAGAATGGTAAAACTAACCTCTCAACAACATTCCAGAATGGAACTTATCACATTCCAGAATGGAACATATCACATTCTAGAATGGAACATACTACATTCCAGAATGGAACTTATCACATTCCAGAATGGAACTTATCACATTCCAGAATGGAACATACTACATTCTAGAATGGAACATATTACAGTCTAGAATGGAACATACTACATTCCAGAATGGAACTTATCACATTCCAGAATGGAACTTATCACATTCCAGAATGGAACATACTACATTCCAGAATGGAACTTATCACATTCCAGAATGGAACATACTACATTCCAGAATGGAACTTATCACATTCCAGAATGGAACTTATCACATTCCAGAATGGAACATACTACATTCTAGAATGGAACATACTACATTCCAGAATGCAACATACTACATTCCAGAATGGAACTTATCACATTCCAGAATGGAACTTATCACATTCCAGAATGGAACATACTACATTCCAGAATGGAACTTATCACATTCCAGAATGGAACATACTACATTCCAGAATGGAACATATCACATTCCAGAATGGAACTTATCACATTCCAGAATGGAACATACTACATTCCAGAATGGAACTTATCACATTCCAGAATGGAACATACTACATTCCAGAATGGAACTTATCACATTCCAGAATGGAACTTATCACATTCCAGAATGGAACTTATCACATTCCAGAATGGAACATACTACATTCCAGAATGGAACTTATCACATTCCAGAATGGAACATACTACATTCCAGAATGGAACTTATCACATTCCAGAATGGAACATACTACATTCTAGAATGGAACATATTACAGTCTAGAATGGAACATACTACATTCCAGAATGGAACATATCACATTCCAGAATGGAACATATCACATTCCAGAATGGAACATACTACATTCCAGAATGGAACTTATCACATTCCAGAATGGAACATACTACATTCCAGAATGGAACATACTACATTCCAGAATGGAACATACTACATTCCAGAATGGAACTTATCACATTCCAGAATGGAACATACTACATTCCAGAATGGAACTTATCACATTCCAGAATGGAACTTATCACATTCCAGAATCGAACATACTACATTCCAGAATGGAACTTATCACATTCCAGAATGGAACTTATCACATTCCAGAATGGAACATACTACATTCCAGAATGGAACTTATCACATTCTAGAATGGAACATACTACATTCCAGAATGGAACATACTACATTCCAGAATGGAACTTATCACATTCCAGAATGGAACTTATCACATTCCAGAATGGAACATACTACATTCCAGAATGGAACTTATCACATTCCAGAATGGAACATACTACATTCCAGAATGGAACATATCACATTCCAGAATGGAACTTATCACATTCCAGAATGGAACATACTACATTCCAGAATGGAACTTATCACATTCCAGAATGGAACATACTACATTCCAGAATGGAACTTATCACATTCCAGAATGGAACTTATCACATTCCAGAATGGAACATACTACATTCCAGAATGGAACATACTACATTCTTCTTACTTTCCCTTTCATACTCTTTCCGTCCTCCACGTTCTTCCCTTTTCCTCTTCACCCTTTCTCTCATTTTCTATCCTTCACATCTCCATGCTTCCTATCCTTATTCTTGTTTCCTATAGCATTCCACCCTCTGCCTCTCCATCTTCCTTTCTTCCTCTCTATTCTTTCTTTCCTTAATCCCCCTGTTTCATCCCTCCACTTTTCCTTTCATTTATATTCTATCATCTTCCACTGTTGTATCTTTAAACTTAGTTTTTCTTTGAACCTTTCTATCCTTCATAGATGGGAGGAATTTTTATCTTCCTTTGTTTAACCATCCCTCCTTTCTGTCCCTAATTCTTCCTTCCTTTCCACACTTCCTCTCATCTTCCTTTCTCTTGTCAATCATCTTTCCTCAATCTTCCTCCCTCCCATCCAAGCTTGATCTTTCTTCTTCACTCTATCCTTTAAATCCTTCATGTTCTTGTCCTTCTTCTTCCTTCCTCTCCCTTCCATCCATCCCTTCATCTCTCCTCCACTTTTTCTCTCCTTCATGTTTGTTTTCCTCTTCCATGTTCCTCTCATCCTCTTCCTTCAATCCTACATTTACCTCTCTACCCTTTCTATCCTTTTTCCTTTTTACATCTCCACACTTCCTAACTTTAATCTTGTTTCCTATATCACTCTACTTTCTATCATCCAGCCCCTTCATCTTTTCTTCCTCTCCATCCTTTCTTTCCTTTACCTTCTTTCAACTGTATCTGTAATTTTCCTCCCTTTCCTTTACCTCTCCACCCTTGCCTTCCTTCTCCCTCTCACTCCCCTCAACTGTTCCTCTCCTACATCTTTCTCTCTCTTCTACTTTTTTCCTTTAGACATCATCCTTTTCTCTCATTTCTTTATTCACTCACTCTCTCCATCTCATCTCACTCCCTATCACAATCCAGAATGGAACTTATCACATTCCAGAATGGTAAAACTAGCCTCTCAACAACATTCCAGAATGGAACTTATCACATTCCAGAATGGAACATATCACATTCTAGAATGGAACATACTACATTCCAGAATGGAACTTATCACATTCCAGAATGGAACATACTACATTCCAGAATGGAACTTATCACATTCCAGAATGGAACTTATCACATTCCAGAATGGAACATACTACATTCCAGAATGGAACTTATCACATTCCAGAATGGAACTTATCACATTCCAGAATGGAACATATCACATTCTAGAATGGAACATACTACATTCCAGAATGGAACTTATCACATTCCAGAATGGAACATACTACATTCCAGAATGGAACATACTACATTCCAGAATGGAACTTATCACATTCCAGAATGGAACTTATCACATTCCAGAATGGAACATACTACATTCCAGAATGGAACTTATCACATTCCAGAATGGAACTTATCACATTCCAGAATGGAACATACTACATTCCAGAATGGAACTTATCACATTCCAGAATGGAACTTATCACATTCCAGAATGGAACATACTACATTCCAGAATGGAACTTATCACATTCCAGAATGGAACATACTACATTCCAGAATGGAACATACTACATTCCAGAATGGAACATATCACATTCCAGAATGGAACTTATCACATTCCAGAATGGAACATACTACATTCTAGAATGGAACATACTACATTCCAGAATGGAACATACTACATTCCAGAATGGAACTTATCACATTCCAGAATGGAACTTATCACATTCCAGAATGGAACATACTACATTCTAGAATGGAACTTATCACATTCCAGAATGGAACTTATCACATTCCAGAATGGAACTTATCACATTCCAGAATGGAACTTATCACATTCCAAAATGGAACATACTACATTCCAGAATGGAACTTATCACATTCCAGAATGGAACTTATCACATTCCAGAATGGAACATATCACATTCTAGAATGGAACATACTACATTCCAGAACGGAACTTATCACATTCCAGAATGGAACATACTACATTCCAGAATGGAACATACTACATTCCAGAATGGAACATATCACATTCCAGAATGGAACTTATCACATTCCAGAATGGAACATACTCCATTCCAGAATGGAACTTATCACATTCCAGAATGGAACTTATCACATTCCAGAATGGAACATACTACATTCCAGAATGGAACTTATCACATTCCAGAATGGAACTTATCACATTCCAGAATGGAACATACTACATTCCAGAATGGAACATATCACATTCCAGAATGGAACATATCACATTCCAGAATGGAACATACTACATTCCAGAATGGAACATATCACATTCCAGAATGGAACGTATCACATTCCAGAATGGAACATACTACATTCTAGAATGGAACATACTACATTCCAGAATGAAACATACTACATTCCAGAATGGAACTTATCACATTCCAGAATGGAACTTATCACATTCCAGAATGGAACATACTACATTCCAGAATGGAACATACTACATTCCAGAATGGAACATATCACATTCCAGAATGGAACTTATCACATTCCAGAATGGAACATACTACATTCCAGAATGGAACTTATCACATTCCAGAATGGAACTTATCACATTCCAGAATGGAACATACTACATTCCAGAATGGAACTTATCACATTCCAGAATGGAACTTATCACATTCCAGAATGGAACATACTACATTCCAGAATGGAACATATCACATTCCAGAATGGAACATATCACATTCCAGAATGGAACATACTACATTCCAGAATGGAACATATCACATTCCAGAATGGAACGTATCACATTCCAGAATGGAACATACTACATTCTAGAATGGAACATACTACATTCCAGAATGAAACATACTACATTCCAGAATGGAACTTATCACATTCCAGAATGGAACTTATCACATTCCAGAATGGAACATACTACATTCCAGAATGGAACTTATCACATTCCAGAATGGAACTTATCACATTCCAGAATGGAACATACTACATTCCAGAATGGAACTTATCACATTCCAGAATGGAACATACTACATTCCAGAATGGAACTTATCACATTCCAGAATGGAACTTATCACATTCCAGAATGGAACATACTACATTCCAGAATGGAACTTATCACATTCCAGAATGGAACTTATCACATTCCAGAATGGAACATACTACATTCCAGAATGGAACTTATCACATTCCAGAATGGAACATACTACATTCCAGAATGGAACTTATCACATTCCAGAATGGAACTTATCACATTCCAGAATGGAACATACTACATTCTAGAATGGAACATACTACATTCCAGAATGCAACATACTACATTCCAGAATGGAACTTATCACATTCCAGAATGGAACTTATCACATTCCAGAATGGAACATACTACATTCCAGAATGGAACTTATCACATTCCAGAATGGAACATACTACATTCCAGAATGGAACATATCACATTCCAGAATGGAACTTATCACATTCCAGAATGGAACATACTACATTCCAGAATGGAACTTATCACATTCCAGAATGGAACATACTACATTCCAGAATGGAACTTATCACATTCCAGAATGGAATTTATCACATTCCAGAATGGAACTTATCACATTCCAGAATGGAACATACTACATTCCAGAATGGAACTTATCACATTCCAGAATGGAACTTATCACATTCCAGAATGGAACATACTACATTCTAGAATGGAACATACTACATTCCAGAATGGAACATACTACATTCCAGAATGGAACTTATCACATTCCAGAATGGAACTTATCACATTCCAGAATGGAACATACTACATTCCAGAATCGAACTTATCACATTCCAGAATGGAACATACTACATTCCAGAATGGAACTTATCACATTCCAGAATGGAACATACTACATTCTAGAATGGAACATACTACATTCCAGAATGCAACATACTACATTCCAGAATGGAACTTATCACATTCCAGAATGGAACTTATCACATTCCAGAATGGAACATACTACATTCCAGAATGGAACTTATCACATTCCAGAATGGAACATACTACATTCCAGAATGGAACATATCACATTCCAGAATGGAACTTATCACATTCCAGAATGGAACATACTACATTCCAGAATGGAACTTATCACATTCCAGAATGGAACATACTACATTCCAGAATGGAACTTATCACATTCCAGAATGGAACTTATCACATTCCAGAATGGAACTTATCACATTCCAGAATGGAACATACTACATTCCAGAATGGAACTTATCACATTCCAGAATGGAACATACTACATTCCAGAATGGAACTTATCACATTCCAGAATGGAACATACTACATTCTAGAATGGAACATATTACAGTCTAGAATGGAACATACTACATTCCAGAATGGAACATATCACATTCCAGAATGGAACATATCACATTCCAGAATGGAACATACTACATTCCAGAATGGAACTTATCACATTCCAGAATGGAACATACTACATTCCAGAATGGAACATACTACATTCCAGAATGGAACATACTACATTCCAGAATGGAACTTATCACATTCCAGAATGGAACATACTACATTCCAGAATGGAACTTATCACATTCCAGAATGGAACTTATCACATTCCAGAATCGAACATACTACATTCCAGAATGGAACTTATCACATTCCAGAATGGAACTTATCACATTCCAGAATGGAACATACTACATTCCAGAATGGAACTTATCACATTCTAGAATGGAACATACTACATTCCAGAATGGAACATACTACATTCCAGAATGGAACTTATCACATTCCAGAATGGAACTTATCACATTCCAGAATGGAACATACTACATTCCAGAATGGAACTTATCACATTCCAGAATGGAACATACTACATTCCAGAATGGAACATATCACATTCCAGAATGGAACTTATCACATTCCAGAATGGAACATACTACATTCCAGAATGGAACTTATCACATTCCAGAATGGAACATACTACATTCCAGAATGGAACTTATCACATTCCAGAATGGAACTTATCACATTCCAGAATGGAACATACTACATTCCAGAATGGAACATACTACATTCTTCTTACTTTCCCTTTCATACTCTTTCCGTCCTCCACGTTCTTCCCTTTTCCTCTTCACCCTTTCTCTCATTTTCTATCCTTCACATCTCCATGCTTCCTATCCTTATTCTTGTTTCCTATAGCATTCCACCCTCTGCCTCTCCATCTTCCTTTCTTCCTCTCTATTCTTTCTTTCCTTAATCCCCCTGTTTCATCCCTCCACTTTTCCTTTCATTTATATTCTATCATCTTCCACTGTTGTATCTTTAAACTTAGTTTTTCTTTGAACCTTTCTATCCTTCATAGATGGGAGGAATTTTTATCTTCCTTTGTTTAACCATCCCTCCTTTCTGTCCCTAATTCTTCCTTCCTTTCCACACTTCCTCTCATCTTCCTTTCTCTTGTCAATCATCTTTCCTCAATCTTCCTCCCTCCCATCCAAGCTTGATCTTTCTTCTTCACTCTATCCTTTAAATCCTTCATGTTCTTGTCCTTCTTCTTCCTTCCTCTCCCTTCCATCCATCCCTTCATCTCTCCTCCACTTTTTCTCTCCTTCATGTTTGTTTTCCTCTTCCATGTTCCTCTCATCCTCTTCCTTCAATCCTACATTTACCTCTCTACCCTTTCTATCCTTTTTCCTTTTTACATCTCCACACTTCCTAACTTTAATCTTGTTTCCTATATCACTCTACTTTCTATCATCCAGCCCCTTCATCTTTTCTTCCTCTCCATCCTTTCTTTCCTTTACCTTCTTTCAACTGTATCTGTAATTTTCCTCCCTTTCCTTTACCTCTCCACCCTTGCCTTCCTTCTCCCTCTCACTCCCCTCAACTGTTCCTCTCCTACATCTTTCTCTCTCTTCTACTTTTTTCCTTTAGACATCATCCTTTTCTCTCATTTCTTTATTCACTCACTCTCTCCATCTCATCTCACTCCCTATCACAATCCAGAATGGAACTTATCACATTCCAGAATGGTAAAACTAACCTCTCAACAACATTCCAGAATGGAACTTATCACATTCCAGAATGGAACTTATCACATTCCAGAATGGAACATACTACATTCCAGAATGGAACTTATCACATTCCAGAATGGAACATACTACATTCCAGAATGGAACTTATCACATTCCAGAATGGAACATACTACATTCTAGAATGGAACATATTACAGTCTAGAATGGAACATACTACATTCCAGAATGGAACTTATCACATTCCAGAATGGAACTTATCACATTCCAGAATGGAACATACTACATTCCAGAATGGAACTTATCACATTCCAGAATGGAACATACTACATTCCAGAATGGAACTTATCACATTCCAGAATGGAACTTATCACATTCCAGAATGGAACATACTACATTCTAGAATGGAACATACTACATTCCAGAATGCAACATACTACATTCCAGAATGGAACTTATCACATTCCAGAATGGAACTTATCACATTCCAGAATGGAACATACTACATTCCAGAATGGAACTTATCACATTCCAGAATGGAACATACTACATTCCAGAATGGAACATATCACATTCCAGAATGGAACTTATCACATTCCAGAATGGAACATACTACATTCCAGAATGGAACTTATCACATTCCAGAATGGAACATACTACATTCCAGAATGGAACTTATCACATTCCAGAATGGAACTTATCACATTCCAGAATGGAACATACTACATTCCAGAATGGAACTTATCACATTCCAGAATGGAACATACTACATTCCAGAATGGAACTTATCACATTCCAGAATGGAACTTATCACATTCCAGAATGGAACATACTACATTCCAGAATGGAACATACTACATTCTTCTTACTTTCCCTTTCATACTCTTTCCGTCCTCCACGTTCTTCCCTTTTCCTCTTCACCCTTTCTCTCATTTTCTATCCTTCACATCTCCATGCTTCCTATCCTTATTCTTGTTTCCTATAGCATTCCACCCTCTGCCTCTCCATCTTCCTTTCTTCCTCTCTATTCTTTCTTTCCTTAATCCCCCTGTTTCATCCCTCCACTTTTCCTTTCATTTATATTCTATCATCTTCCACTGTTGTATCTTTAAACTTAGTTTTTCTTTGAACCTTTCTATCCTTCATAGATGGGAGGAATTTTTATCTTCCTTTGTTTAACCATCCCTCCTTTCTGTCCCTAATTCTTCCTTCCTTTCCACACTTCCTCTCATCTTCCTTTCTCTTGTCAATCATCTTTCCTCAATCTTCCTCCCTCCCATCCAAGCTTGATCTTTCTTCTTCACTCTATCCTTTAAATCCTTCATGTTCTTGTCCTTCTTCTTCCTTCCTCTCCCTTCCATCCATCCCTTCATCTCTCCTCCACTTTTTCTCTCCTTCATGTTTGTTTTCCTCTTCCATGTTCCTCTCATCCTCTTCCTTCAATCCTACATTTACCTCTCTACCCTTTCTATCCTTTTTCCTTTTTACATCTCCACACTTCCTAACTTTAATCTTGTTTCCTATATCACTCTACTTTCTATCATCCAGCCCCTTCATCTTTTCTTCCTCTCCATCCTTTCTTTCCTTTACCTTCTTTCAACTGTATCTGTAATTTTCCTCCCTTTCCTTTACCTCTCCACCCTTGCCTTCCTTCTCCCTCTCACTCCCCTCAACTGTTCCTCTCCTACATCTTTCTCTCTCTTCTACTTTTTTCCTTTAGACATCATCCTTTTCTCTCATTTCTTTATTCACTCACTCTCTCCATCTCATCTCACTCCCTATCACAATCCAGAATGGAACTTATCACATTCCAGAATGGTAAAACTAACCTCTCAACAACATTCCAGAATGGAACTTATCACATTCCAGAATGGAACTTATCACATTCCAGAATGGAACATACTACATTCCAGAATGGAACTTATCACATTCCAGAATGGAACATACTACATTCCAGAATGGAACTTATCACATTCCAGAATGGAACATACTACATTCTAGAATGGAACATATTACAGTCTAGAATGGAACATACTACATTCCAGAATGGAACTTATCACATTCCAGAATGGAACTTATCACATTCCAGAATGGAACATACTACATTCCAGAATGGAACTTATCACATTCCAGAATGGAACATACTACATTCCAGAATGGAACTTATCACATTCCAGAATGGAACTTATCACATTCCAGAATGGAACATACTACATTCTAGAATGGAACATACTACATTCCAGAATGCAACATACTACATTCCAGAATGGAACTTATCACATTCCAGAATGGAACTTATCACATTCCAGAATGGAACATACTACATTCCAGAATGGAACATACTACATTCCAGAATGGAACTTATCACATTCCAGAATGGAACTTATCACATTCCAGAATGGAACATACTACATTCCAGAATGGAACTTATCACATTCCAGAATGGAACATACTACATTCCAGAATGGAACATATCACATTCCAGAATGGAACTTATCACATTCCAGAATGGAACATACTACATTCCAGAATGGAACTTATCACATTCCAGAATGGAACATACTACATTCCAGAATGGAACTTATCACATTCCAGAATGGAACTTATCACATTCCAGAATGGAACATACTACATTCCAGAATGGAACATACTACATTCTTCTTACTTTCCCTTTCATACTCTTTCCGTCCTCCACGTTCTTCCCTTTTCCTCTTCACCCTTTCTCTCATTTTCTATCCTTCACATCTCCATGCTTCCTATCCTTATTCTTGTTTCCTATAGCATTCCACCCTCTGCCTCTCCATCTTCCTTTCTTCCTCTCTATTCTTTCTTTCCTTAATCCCCCTGTTTCATCCCTCCACTTTTCCTTTCATTTATATTCTATCATCTTCCACTGTTGTATCTTTAAACTTAGTTTTTCTTTGAACCTTTCTATCCTTCATAGATGGGAGGAATTTTTATCTTCCTTTGTTTAACCATCCCTCCTTTCTGTCCCTAATTCTTCCTTCCTTTCCACACTTCCTCTCATCTTCCTTTCTCTTGTCAATCATCTTTCCTCAATCTTCCTCCCTCCCATCCAAGCTTGATCTTTCTTCTTCACTCTATCCTTTAAATCCTTCATGTTCTTGTCCTTCTTCTTCCTTCCTCTCCCTTCCATCCATCCCTTCATCTCTCCTCCACTTTTTCTCTCCTTCATGTTTGTTTTCCTCTTCCATGTTCCTCTCATCCTCTTCCTTCAATCCTACATTTACCTCTCTACCCTTTCTATCCTTTTTCCTTTTTACATCTCCACACTTCCTAACTTTAATCTTGTTTCCTATATCACTCTACTTTCTATCATCCAGCCCCTTCATCTTTTCTTCCTCTCCATCCTTTCTTTCCTTTACCTTCTTTCAACGGTATCTGTAATTTTCCTCCCTTTCCTTTACCTCTCCACCCTTGCCTTCCTTCTCCCTCTCACTCCCCTCAACTGTTCCTCTCCTACATCTTTCTCTCTCTTCTACTTTTTTCCTTTAGACATCATCCTTTTCTCTCATTTCTTTATTCACTCACTCTCTCCATCTCATCTCACTCCCTATCACAATCCAGAATGGAACTTATCACATTCCAGAATGGTAAAACTAACCTCTCAACAACATTCCAGAATGGAACTTATCACATTCCAGAATGGAACATATCACATTCTAGAATGGAACATACTACATTCCAGAATGGAACTTATCACATTCCAGAATGGAACATACTACATTCCAGAATGGAACTTATCACATTCCAGAATGGAACATACTACATTCTAGAATGGAACATATTACAGTCTAGAATGGAACATACTACATTCCAGAATGGAACTTATCACATTCCAGAATGGAACTTATCACATTCCAGAATGGAACATACTACATTCCAGAATGGAACTTATCACATTCCAGAATGGAACATACTACATTCCAGAATGGAACTTATCACATTCCAGAATGGAACTTATCACATTCCAGAATGGAACATACTACATTCTAGAATGGAACATACTACATTCCAGAATGCAACATACTACATTCCAGAATGGAACTTATCACATTCCAGAATGGAACTTATCACATTCCAGAATGGAACATACTACATTCCAGAATGGAACTTATCACATTCCAGAATGGAACATACTACATTCCAGAATGGAACATATCACATTCCAGAATGGAACTTATCACATTCCAGAATGGAACATACTACATTCCAGAATGGAACTTATCACATTCCAGAATGGAACATACTACATTCCAGAATGGAACTTATCACATTCCAGAATGGAACTTATCACATTCCAGAATGGAACTTATCACATTCCAGAATGGAACATACTACATTCCAGAATGGAACTTATCACATTCCAGAATGGAACATACTACATTCCAGAATGGAACTTATCACATTCCAGAATGGAACATACTACATTCTAGAATGGAACATATTACAGTCTAGAATGGAACATACTACATTCCAGAATGGAACATATCACATTCCAGAATGGAACATATCACATTCCAGAATGGAACATACTACATTCCAGAATGGAACTTATCACATTCCAGAATGGAACATACTACATTCCAGAATGGAACATACTACATTCCAGAATGGAACATACTACATTCCAGAATGGAACTTATCACATTCCAGAATGGAACATACTACATTCCAGAATGGAACTTATCACATTCCAGAATGGAACTTATCACATTCCAGAATCGAACATACTACATTCCAGAATGGAACTTATCACATTCCAGAATGGAACTTATCACATTCCAGAATGGAACATACTACATTCCAGAATGGAACTTATCACATTCTAGAATGGAACATACTACATTCCAGAATGGAACATACTACATTCCAGAATGGAACTTATCACATTCCAGAATGGAACTTATCACATTCCAGAATGGAACATACTACATTCCAGAATGGAACATATCACATTCCAGAATGGAACTTATCACATTCCAGAATGGAACATACTACATTCCAGAATGGAACATACTACATTCTTCTTACTTTCCCTTTCATACTCTTTCCGTCCTCCACGTTCTTCCCTTTTCCTCTTCACCCTTTCTCTCATTTTCTATCCTTCACATCTCCATGCTTCCTATCCTTATTCTTGTTTCCTATAGCATTCCACCCTCTGCCTCTCCATCTTCCTTTCTTCCTCTCTATTCTTTCTTTCCTTAATCCCCCTGTTTCATCCCTCCACTTTTCCTTTCATTTATATTCTATCATCTTCCACTGTTGTATCTTTAAACTTAGTTTTTCTTTGAACCTTTCTATCCTTCATAGATGGGAGGAATTTTTATCTTCCTTTGTTTAACCATCCCTCCTTTCTGTCCCTAATTCTTCCTTCCTTTCCACACTTCCTCTCATCTTCCTTTCTCTTGTCAATCATCTTTCCTCAATCTTCCTCCCTCCCATCCAAGCTTGATCTTTCTTCTTCACTCTATCCTTTAAATCCTTCATGTTCTTGTCCTTCTTCTTCCTTCCTCTCCCTTCCATCCATCCCTTCATCTCTCCTCCACTTTTTCTCTCCTTCATGTTTGTTTTCCTCTTCCATGTTCCTCTCATCCTCTTCCTTCAATCCTACATTTACCTCTCTACCCTTTCTATCCTTTTTCCTTTTTACATCTCCACACTTCCTAACTTTAATCTTGTTTCCTATATCACTCTACTTTCTATCATCCAGCCCCTTCATCTTTTCTTCCTCTCCATCCTTTCTTTCCTTTACCTTCTTTCAACTGTATCTGTAATTTTCCTCCCTTTCCTTTACCTCTCCACCCTTGCCTTCCTTCTCCCTCTCACTCCCCTCAACTGTTCCTCTCCTACATCTTTCTCTCTCTTCTACTTTTTTCCTTTAGACATCATCCTTTTCTCTCATTTCTTTATTCACTCACTCTCTCCATCTCATCTCACTCCCTATCACAATCCAGAATGGAACATACTACATTCCAGAATGGAACATACTACATTCCAGAATGGAACTTATCACATTCCAGAATGGAACTTATCACATTCCAGAATGGAACATACTACATTCCAGAATCGAACTTATCACATTCCAGAATGGAACATACTACATTCCAGAATGGAACTTATCACATTCCAGAATGGAACATACTACATTCTAGAATGGAACATACTACATTCCAGAATGCAACATACTACATTCCAGAATGGAACTTATCACATTCCAGAATGGAACTTATCACATTCCAGAATGGAACATACTACATTCCAGAATGGAACTTATCACATTCCAGAATGGAACATACTACATTCCAGAATGGAACATATCACATTCCAGAATGGAACTTATCACATTCCAGAATGGAACATACTACATTCCAGAATGGAACTTATCACATTCCAGAATGGAACATACTACATTCCAGAATGGAACTTATCACATTCCAGAATGGAACTTATCACATTCCAGAATGGAACTTATCACATTCCAGAATGGAACATACTACATTCCAGAATGGAACTTATCACATTCCAGAATGGAACATACTACATTCCAGAATGGAACTTATCACATTCCAGAATGGAACATACTACATTCTAGAATGGAACATATTACAGTCTAGAATGGAACATACTACATTCCAGAATGGAACATATCACATTCCAGAATGGAACATATCACATTCCAGAATGGAACATACTACATTCCAGAATGGAACTTATCACATTCCAGAATGGAACATACTACATTCCAGAATGGAACATACTACATTCCAGAATGGAACATACTACATTCCAGAATGGAACTTATCACATTCCAGAATGGAACATACTACATTCCAGAATGGAACTTATCACATTCCAGAATGGAACTTATCACATTCCAGAATCGAACATACTACATTCCAGAATGGAACTTATCACATTCCAGAATGGAACTTATCACATTCCAGAATGGAACATACTACATTCCAGAATGGAACTTATCACATTCTAGAATGGAACATACTACATTCCAGAATGGAACATACTACATTCCAGAATGGAACTTATCACATTCCAGAATGGAACTTATCACATTCCAGAATGGAACATACTACATTCCAGAATGGAACTTATCACATTCCAGAATGGAACATACTACATTCCAGAATGGAACATATCACATTCCAGAATGGAACTTATCACATTCCAGAATGGAACATACTACATTCCAGAATGGAACTTATCACATTCCAGAATGGAACATACTACATTCCAGAATGGAACTTATCACATTCCAGAATGGAACTTATCACATTCCAGAATGGAACATACTACATTCCAGAATGGAACATACTACATTCTTCTTACTTTCCCTTTCATACTCTTTCCGTCCTCCACGTTCTTCCCTTTTCCTCTTCACCCTTTCTCTCATTTTCTATCCTTCACATCTCCATGCTTCCTATCCTTATTCTTGTTTCCTATAGCATTCCACCCTCTGCCTCTCCATCTTCCTTTCTTCCTCTCTATTCTTTCTTTCCTTAATCCCCCTGTTTCATCCCTCCACTTTTCCTTTCATTTATATTCTATCATCTTCCACTGTTGTATCTTTAAACTTAGTTTTTCTTTGAACCTTTCTATCCTTCATAGATGGGAGGAATTTTTATCTTCCTTTGTTTAACCATCCCTCCTTTCTGTCCCTAATTCTTCCTTCCTTTCCACACTTCCTCTCATCTTCCTTTCTCTTGTCAATCATCTTTCCTCAATCTTCCTCCCTCCCATCCAAGCTTGATCTTTCTTCTTCACTCTATCCTTTAAATCCTTCATGTTCTTGTCCTTCTTCTTCCTTCCTCTCCCTTCCATCCATCCCTTCATCTCTCCTCCACTTTTTCTCTCCTTCATGTTTGTTTTCCTCTTCCATGTTCCTCTCATCCTCTTCCTTCAATCCTACATTTACCTCTCTACCCTTTCTATCCTTTTTCCTTTTTACATCTCCACACTTCCTAACTTTAATCTTGTTTCCTATATCACTCTACTTTCTATCATCCAGCCCCTTCATCTTTTCTTCCTCTCCATCCTTTCTTTCCTTTACCTTCTTTCAACTGTATCTGTAATTTTCCTCCCTTTCCTTTACCTCTCCACCCTTGCCTTCCTTCTCCCTCTCACTCCCCTCAACTGTTCCTCTCCTACATCTTTCTCTCTCTTCTACTTTTTTCCTTTAGACATCATCCTTTTCTCTCATTTCTTTATTCACTCACTCTCTCCATCTCATCTCACTCCCTATCACAATCCAGAATGGAACTTATCACATTCCAGAATGGTAAAACTAACCTCTCAACAACATTCCAGAATGGAACTTATCACATTCCAGAATGGAACTTATCACATTCCAGAATGGAACATACTACATTCCAGAATGGAACTTATCACATTCCAGAATGGAACATACTACATTCCAGAATGGAACTTATCACATTCCAGAATGGAACATACTACATTCTAGAATGGAACATATTACAGTCAAGAATGGAACATACTACATTCCAGAATGGAACTTATCACATTCCAGAATGGAACTTATCACATTCCAGAATGGAACATACTACATTCCAGAATGGAACTTATCACATTCCAGAATGGAACATACTACATTCCAGAATGGAACTTATCACATTCCAGAATGGAACTTATCACATTCCAGAATGGAACATACTACATTCTAGAATGGAACATACTACATTCCAGAATGCAACATACTACATTCCAGAATGGAACTTATCACATTCCAGAATGGAACTTATCACATTCCAGAATGGAACATACTACATTCCAGAATGGAACTTATCACATTCCAGAATGGAACATACTACATTCCAGAATGGAACTTATCACATTCCAGAATGGAACTTATCACATTCCAGAATGGAACATACTACATTCCAGAATGGAACTTATCACATTCCAGAATGGAACATACTACATTCCAGAATGGAACATATCACATTCCAGAATGGAACTTATCACATTCCAGAATGGAACATACTACATTCCAGAATGGAACTTATCACATTCCAGAATGGAACATACTACATTCCAGAATGGAACTTATCACATTCCAGAATGGAACTTATCACATTCCAGAATGGAACATACTACATTCCAGAATGGAACATACTACATTCTTCTTACTTTCCCTTTCATACTCTTTCCGTCCTCCACGTTCTTCCCTTTTCCTCTTCACCCTTTCTCTCATTTTCTATCCTTCACATCTCCATGCTTCCTATCCTTATTCTTGTTTCCTATAGCATTCCACCCTCTGCCTCTCCATCTTCCTTTCTTCCTCTCTATTCTTTCTTTCCTTAATCCCCCTGTTTCATCCCTCCACTTTTCCTTTCATTTATATTCTATCATCTTCCACTGTTGTATCTTTAAACTTAGTTTTTCTTTGAACCTTTCTATCCTTCATAGATGGGAGGAATTTTTATCTTCCTTTGTTTAACCATCCCTCCTTTCTGTCCCTAATTCTTCCTTCCTTTCCACACTTCCTCTCATCTTCCTTTCTCTTGTCAATCATCTTTCCTCAATCTTCCTCCCTCCCATCCAAGCTTGATCTTTCTTCTTCACTCTATCCTTTAAATCCTTCATGTTCTTGTCCTTCTTCTTCCTTCCTCTCCCTTCCATCCATCCCTTCATCTCTCCTCCACTTTTTCTCTCCTTCATGTTTGTTTTCCTCTTCCATGTTCCTCTCATCCTCTTCCTTCAATCCTACATTTACCTCTCTACCCTTTCTATCCTTTTTCCTTTTTACATCTCCACACTTCCTAACTTTAATCTTGTTTCCTATATCACTCTACTTTCTATCATCCAGCCCCTTCATCTTTTCTTCCTCTCCATCCTTTCTTTCCTTTACCTTCTTTCAACGGTATCTGTAATTTTCCTCCCTTTCCTTTACCTCTCCACCCTTGCCTTCCTTCTCCCTCTCACTCCCCTCAACTGTTCCTCTCCTACATCTTTCTCTCTCTTCTACTTTTTTCCTTTAGACATCATCCTTTTCTCTCATTTCTTTATTCACTCACTCTCTCCATCTCATCTCACTCCCTATCACAATCCAGAATGGAACTTATCACATTCCAGAATGGTAAAACTAACCTCTCAACAACATTCCAGAATGGAACTTATCACATTCCAGAATGGAACATATCACATTCTAGAATGGAACATACTACATTCCAGAATGGAACTTATCACATTCCAGAATGGAACATATCACATTCCAGAATGGAACATACTACATTCCAGAATGGAACTTATCACATTCCAGAATGGAACATACTACATTCCAGAATGGAACATACTACATTCCAGAATGGAACATACTACATTCCAGAATGGAACTTATCACATTCCAGAATGGAACATACTACATTCCAGAATGGAACTTATCACATTCCAGAATGGAACTTATCACATTCCAGAATCGAACATACTACATTCCAGAATGGAACTTATCACATTCCAGAATGGAACTTATCACATTCCAGAATGGAACATACTACATTCCAGAATGGAACTTATCACATTCTAGAATGGAACATACTACATTCCAGAATGGAACATACTACATTCCAGAATGGAACTTATCACATTCCAGAATGGAACTTATCACATTCCAGAATGGAACATACTACATTCCAGAATGGAACTTATCACATTCCAGAATGGAACATACTACATTCCAGAATGGAACATATCACATTCCAGAATGGAACTTATCACATTCCAGAATGGAACATACTACATTCCAGAATGGAACTTATCACATTCCAGAATGGAACATACTACATTCCAGAATGGAACTTATCACATTCCAGAATGGAACTTATCACATTCCAGAATGGAACATACTACATTCCAGAATGGAACATACTACATTCTTCTTACTTTCCCTTTCATACTCTTTCCGTCCTCCACGTTCTTCCCTTTTCCTCTTCACCCTTTCTCTCATTTTCTATCCTTCACATCTCCATGCTTCCTATCCTTATTCTTGTTTCCTATAGCATTCCACCCTCTGCCTCTCCATCTTCCTTTCTTCCTCTCTATTCTTTCTTTCCTTAATCCCCCTGTTTCATCCCTCCACTTTTCCTTTCATTTATATTCTATCATCTTCCACTGTTGTATCTTTAAACTTAGTTTTTCTTTGAACCTTTCTATCCTTCATAGATGGGAGGAATTTTTATCTTCCTTTGTTTAACCATCCCTCCTTTCTGTCCCTAATTCTTCCTTCCTTTCCACACTTCCTCTCATCTTCCTTTCTCTTGTCAATCATCTTTCCTCAATCTTCCTCCCTCCCATCCAAGCTTGATCTTTCTTCTTCACTCTATCCTTTAAATCCTTCATGTTCTTGTCCTTCTTCTTCCTTCCTCTCCCTTCCATCCATCCCTTCATCTCTCCTCCACTTTTTCTCTCCTTCATGTTTGTTTTCCTCTTCCATGTTCCTCTCATCCTCTTCCTTCAATCCTACATTTACCTCTCTACCCTTTCTATCCTTTTTCCTTTTTACATCTCCACACTTCCTAACTTTAATCTTGTTTCCTATATCACTCTACTTTCTATCATCCAGCCCCTTCATCTTTTCTTCCTCTCCATCCTTTCTTTCCTTTACCTTCTTTCAACTGTATCTGTAATTTTCCTCCCTTTCCTTTACCTCTCCACCCTTGCCTTCCTTCTCCCTCTCACTCCCCTCAACTGTTCCTCTCCTACATCTTTCTCTCTCTTCTACTTTTTTCCTTTAGACATCATCCTTTTCTCTCATTTCTTTATTCACTCACTCTCTCCATCTCATCTCACTCCCTATCACAATCCAGAATGGAACTTATCACATTCCAGAATGGTAAAACTAACCTCTCAACAACATTCCAGAATGGAACTTATCACATTCCAGAATGGAACATATCACATTCTAGAATGGAACATACTACAGTCCAGAATGGAACTTATCACATTCCAGAATGGAACTTATCACATTCCAGAATGGAACATACTACATTCTAGAATGGAACATATTACAGTCTAGAATGGAACATACTACATTCCAGAATGGAACTTATCACATTCCAGAATGGAACTTATCACATTCCAGAATGGAACATACTACATTCCAGAATGGAACTTATCACATTCCAGAATGGAACATACTACATTCCAGAATGGAACTTATCACATTCCAGAATGGAACTTATCACATTCCAGAATGGAACATACTACATTCTAGAATGGAACATACTACATTCCAGAATGCAACATACTACATTCCAGAATGGAACTTATCACATTCCAGAATGGAACTTATCACATTCCAGAATGGAACATACTACATTCCAGAATGGAACTTATCACATTCCAGAATGGAACATACTACATTCCAGAATGGAACATATCACATTCCAGAATGGAACTTATCACATTCCAGAATGGAACATACTACATTCCAGAATGGAACTTATCACATTCCAGAATGGAACATACTACATTCCAGAATGGAACTTATCACATTCCAGAATGGAACTTATCACATTCCAGAATGGAACTTATCACATTCCAGAATGGAACATACTACATTCCAGAATGGAACTTATCACATTCCAGAATGGAACATACTACATTCCAGAATGGAACTTATCACATTCCAGAATGGAACATACTACATTCTAGAATGGAACATATTACAGTCTAGAATGGAACATACTACATTCCAGAATGGAACATATCACATTCCAGAATGGAACATATCACATTCCAGAATGGAACATACTACATTCCAGAATGGAACTTATCACATTCCAGAATGGAACATACTACATTCCAGAATGGAACATACTACATTCCAGAATGGAACATACTACATTCCAGAATGGAACTTATCACATTCCAGAATGGAACATACTACATTCCAGAATGGAACTTATCACATTCCAGAATGGAACTTATCACATTCCAGAATCGAACATACTACATTCCAGAATGGAACTTATCACATTCCAGAATGGAACTTATCACATTCCAGAATGGAACATACTACATTCCAGAATGGAACTTATCACATTCTAGAATGGAACATACTACATTCCAGAATGGAACATACTACATTCCAGAATGGAACTTATCACATTCCAGAATGGAACTTATCACATTCCAGAATGGAACATACTACATTCCAGAATGGAACTTATCACATTCCAGAATGGAACATACTACATTCCAGAATGGAACATATCACATTCCAGAATGGAACTTATCACATTCCAGAATGGAACATACTACATTCCAGAATGGAACTTATCACATTCCAGAATGGAACATACTACATTCCAGAATGGAACTTATCACATTCCAGAATGGAACTTATCACATTCCAGAATGGAACATACTACATTCCAGAATGGAACATACTACATTCTTCTTACTTTCCCTTTCATACTCTTTCCGTCCTCCACGTTCTTCCCTTTTCCTCTTCACCCTTTCTCTCATTTTCTATCCTTCACATCTCCATGCTTCCTATCCTTATTCTTGTTTCCTATAGCATTCCACCCTCTGCCTCTCCATCTTCCTTTCTTCCTCTCTATTCTTTCTTTCCTTAATCCCCCTGTTTCATCCCTCCACTTTTCCTTTCATTTATATTCTATCATCTTCCACTGTTGTATCTTTAAACTTAGTTTTTCTTTGAACCTTTCTATCCTTCATAGATGGGAGGAATTTTTATCTTCCTTTGTTTAACCATCCCTCCTTTCTGTCCCTAATTCTTCCTTCCTTTCCACACTTCCTCTCATCTTCCTTTCTCTTGTCAATCATCTTTCCTCAATCTTCCTCCCTCCCATCCAAGCTTGATCTTTCTTCTTCACTCTATCCTTTAAATCCTTCATGTTCTTGTCCTTCTTCTTCCTTCCTCTCCCTTCCATCCATCCCTTCATCTCTCCTCCACTTTTTCTCTCCTTCATGTTTGTTTTCCTCTTCCATGTTCCTCTCATCCTCTTCCTTCAATCCTACATTTACCTCTCTACCCTTTCTATCCTTTTTCCTTTTTACATCTCCACACTTCCTAACTTTAATCTTGTTTCCTATATCACTCTACTTTCTATCATCCAGCCCCTTCATCTTTTCTTCCTCTCCATCCTTTCTTTCCTTTACCTTCTTTCAACTGTATCTGTAATTTTCCTCCCTTTCCTTTACCTCTCCACCCTTGCCTTCCTTCTCCCTCTCACTCCCCTCAACTGTTCCTCTCCTACATCTTTCTCTCTCTTCTACTTTTTTCCTTTAGACATCATCCTTTTCTCTCATTTCTTTATTCACTCACTCTCTCCATCTCATCTCACTCCCTATCACAATCCAGAATGGAACTTATCACATTCCAGAATGGTAAAACTAGCCTCTCAACAACATTCCAGAATGGAACTTATCACATTCCAGAATGGAACATATCACATTCTAGAATGGAACATACTACATTCCAGAATGGAACTTATCACATTCCAGAATGGAACATACTACATTCCAGAATGGAACTTATCACATTCCAGAATGGAACTTATCACATTCCAGAATGGAACATACTACATTCCAGAATGGAACTTATCACATTCCAGAATGGAACTTATCACATTCCAGAATGGAACATATCACATTCTAGAATGGAACATACTACATTCCAGAATGGAACTTATCACATTCCAGAATGGAACATACTACATTCCAGAATGGAACATACTACATTCCAGAATGGAACTTATCACATTCCAGAATGGAACTTATCACATTCCAGAATGGAACATACTACATTCCAGAATGGAACTTATCACATTCCAGAATGGAACTTATCACATTCCAGAATGGAACATACTACATTCCAGAATGGAACTTATCACATTCCAGAATGGAACTTATCACATTCCAGAATGGTACATACTACATTCCAGAATGGAACATATCACATTCCAGAATGGAACATATCACATTCCAGAATGGAACATACTACATTCCAGAATGGAACATATCACATTCCAGAATGGAACTTATCACATTCCAGAATGGAACATACTACATTCTAGAATGGAACATACTACATTCCAGAATGAAACATACTACATTCCAGAATGGAACTTATCACATTCCAGAATGGAACTTATCACATTCCAGAATGGAACATACTACATTCCAGAATGGAACTTATCACATTCCAGAATGGAACTTATCACATTCCAGAATGGAACATACTACATTCCAGAATGGAACTTATCACATTCCAGAATGGAACTTATCACATTCCAGAATGGAACATACTACATTCCAGAATGGAACTTATCACATTCCAGAATGGAACATACTACATTCCAGAATGGAACTTATCACATTCCAGAATGGAACTTATCACATTCCAGAATGGAACATACTACATTCTAGAATGGAACATACTACATTCCAGAATGCAACATACTACATTCCAGAATGGAACTTATCACATTCCAGAATGGAACTTATCACATTCCAGAATGGAACATACTACATTCCAGAATGGAACTTATCACATTCCAGAATGGAACATACTACATTCCAGAATGGAACTTATCACATTCCAGAATGGAACATACTACATTCCAGAATGGAACTTATCACATTCCAGAATGGAACATACTACATTCCAGAATGGAACTTATCACATTCCAGAATGGAACTTATCACATTCCAGAATGGAACATACTACATTCTAGAATGGAACATACTACATTCCAGAATGCAACATACTACATTCCAGAATGGAACTTATCACATTCCAGAATGGAACTTATCACATTCCAGAATGGAACATACTACATTCCAGAATGGAACTTATCACATTCCAGAATGGAACATACTACATTCCAGAATGGAACTTATCACATTCCAGAATGGAACATACTACATTCCAGAATGGAACTTATCACATTCCAGAATGGAACATACTACATTCCAGAATGGAACTTATCACATTCCAGAATGGAACTTATCACATTCCAGAATGGAACATACTACATTCTAGAATGGAACATACTACATTCCAGAATGCAACATACTACATTCCAGAATGGAACTTATCACATTCCAGAATGGAACTTATCACATTCCAGAATGGAACATACTACATTCCAGAATGGAACTTATCACATTCCAGAATGGAACATACTACATTCCAGAATGGAACATATCACATTCCAGAATGGAACATACTACATTCCAGAATGGAACTTATCACATTCCAGAATGGAACTTATCACATTCCAGAATCGAACATACTACATTCCAGAATGGAATTTATCACATTCCAGAATGGAACTTATCACATTCCAGAATCGAACATACTACATTCCAGAATGGAACTTATCACATTCCAGAATGGAACATACTACATTCTAGAATGGAACATACTACATTCCAGAATGCAACATACTACATTCCAGAATGGAACTTATCACATTCCAGAATGGAACTTATCACATTCCAGAATGGAACATACTACATTCCAGAATGGAACTTATCACATTCCAGAATGGAACATACTACATTCCAGAATGGAACATATCACATTCCAGAATGGAACTTATCACATTCCAGAATGGAACATACTACATTCCAGAATGGAACTTATCACATTCCAGAATGGAACATACTACATTCCAGAATGGAACTTATCACATTCCAGAATGGAACTTATCACATTCCAGAATGGAACATACTACATTCCAGAATGGAACTTATCACATTCCAGAATGGAACATACTACATTCCAGAATGGAACTTATCACATTCCAGAATGGAACATACTACATTCTAGAATGGAACATACTACATTCTAGAATGGAACATACTACATTCCAGAATGGAACATATCACATTCCAGAATGGAACATATCACATTCCAGAATGGAACATACTACATTCCAGAATGGAACTTATCACATTCCAGAATGGAACATACTACATTCCAGAATGGAACTTATCACATTCCAGAATGGAACTTATCACATTCCAGAATGGAACATACTACATTCTAGAATGGAACATACTACATTCCAGAATGCAACATACTACATTCCAGAATGGAACTTATCACATTCCAGAATGGAACTTATCACATTCCAGAATGGAACATACTACATTCCAGAATGGAACTTATCACATTCCAGAATGGAACATACTACATTCCAGAATGGAACTTATCACATTCCAGAATGGAACATACTACATTCCAGAATGGAACTTATCACATTCCAGAATGGAACATACTACATTCCAGAATGGAACTTATCACATTCCAGAATGGAACTTATCACATTCCAGAATGGAACATACTACATTCTAGAATGGAACATACTACATTCCAGAATGCAACATACTACATTCCAGAATGGAACTTATCACATTCCAGAATGGAACTTATCACATTCCAGAATGGAACATACTACATTCCAGAATGGAACTTATCACATTCCAGAATGGAACATACTACATTCCAGAATGGAACTTATCACATTCCAGAATGGAACATACTACATTCCAGAATGGAACTTATCACATTCCAGAATGGAACATACTACATTCCAGAATGGAACTTATCACATTCCAGAATGGAACTTATCACATTCCAGAATGGAACATACTACATTCTAGAATGGAACATACTACATTCCAGAATGCAACATACTACATTCCAGAATGGAACTTATCACATTCCAGAATGGAACTTATCACATTCCAGAATGGAACATACTACATTCCAGAATGGAACTTATCACATTCCAGAATGGAACATACTACATTCCAGAATGGAACTTATCACATTCCAGAATGGAACTTATCACATTCCAGAATCGAACATACTACATTCCAGAATGGAATTTATCACATTCCAGAATGGAACTTATCACATTCCAGAATCGAACATACTACATTCCAGAATGGAACTTATCACATTCCAGAATGGAACATACTACATTCTAGAATGGAACATACTACATTCCAGAATGCAACATACTACATTCCAGAATGGAACTTATCACATTCCAGAATGGAACTTATCACATTCCAGAATGGAACATACTACATTCCAGAATGGAACTTATCACATTCCAGAATGGAACATACTACATTCCAGAATGGAACATATCACATTCCAGAATGGAACTTATCACATTCCAGAATGGAACATACTACATTCCAGAATGGAACTTATCACATTCCAGAATGGAACATACTACATTCCAGAATGGAACTTATCACATTCCAGAATGGAACTTATCACATTCCAGAATGGAACATACTACATTCCAGAATGGAACTTATCACATTCCAGAATGGAACATACTACATTCCAGAATGGAACTTATCACATTCCAGAATGGAACATACTACATTCTAGAATGGAACATACTACATTCTAGAATGGAACATACTACATTCCAGAATGGAACATATCACATTCCAGAATGGAACATATCACATTCCAGAATGGAACATACTACATTCCAGAATGGAACTTATCACATTCCAGAATGGAACATACTACATTCCAGAATGGAACATATCACATTCCAGAATGGAACATACTACATTCCAGAATGGAACATACTACATTCCAGAATGGAACTTATCACATTCCAGAATGGAACATACTACATTCCAGAATGGAACTTATCACATTCCAGAATGGAACTTATCACATTCCAGAATGGAACATACTACATTCCAGAATGGAACTTATCACATTCCAGAATGGAACTTATCACATTCCAGAATGGAACATACTACATTCCAGAATGGAACTTATCACATTCCAGAATGGAACTTATCACATTCCAGAATGGAACATACTACATTCCAGAATGGAACTTATCACATTCCAGAATGGAACTTATCACATTCCAGAATGGAACATACTACATTCCAGAATGGAACTTATCACATTCCAGAATGGAACATACTACATTCCAGAATGGAACATACTACATTCCAGAATGGAACATATCACATTCCAGAATGGAACTTATCACATTCCAGAATGGAACATACTACATTCTAGAATGGAACATACTACATTCTAGAATGGAACATACTACATTCCAGAATGGAACATATCACATTCCAGAATGGAACATATCACATTCCAGAATGGAACATACTACATTCCAGAATGGAACTTATCACATTCCAGAATGGAACATACTACATTCCAGAATGGAACATATCACATTCCAGAATGGAACATACTACATTCCAGAATGGAACATACTACATTCCAGAATGGAACTTATCACATTCCAGAATGGAACATACTACATTCCAGAATGGAACTTATCACATTCCAGAATGGAACTTATCACATTCCAGAATGGAACATACTACATTCCAGAATGGAACTTATCACATTCCAGAATGGAACTTATCACATTCCAGAATGGAACTTATCACATTCCAGAATGGAACATACTACATTCCAGAATGGAACTTATCACATTCCAGAATGGAACTTATCACATTCCAGAATGGAACATACTACATTCCAGAATGGAACTTATCACATTCCAGAATGGAACTTATCACATTCCAGAATGGAACATACTACATTCCAGAATGGAACTTATCACATTCCAGAATGGAACATACTACATTCCAGAATGGAACATACTACATTCCAGAATGGAACATATCACATTCCAGAATGGAACTTATCACATTCCAGAATGGAACATACTACATTCTAGAATGGAACATATCACATTCCAGAATGGAACATACTACATTCCAGAATGGAACTTATCACATTCCAGAATGGAACATACTACATTCCAGAATGGAACATACTACATTCCAGAATGGAACATATCACATTCCAGAATGGAACTTATCACATTCCAGAATGGAACATACTACATTCCAGAATGGAACTTATCACATTCCAGAATGGAACTTATCACATTCCAGAATGGAACCTATCACATTCCAGAATGGAACATACTACATTCCAGAATGGAACATACTACATTCCAGAATGGAACTTATCACATTCCAGAATGGAACTTATCACATTCCAGAATGGAACATACTACATTCCAGAATGGAACTTATCACATTCCAGAATGGAACATATCACATTCCAGAATGGAACTTATCACATTCCAGAATGGAACTTATCACATTCCAGAATGGAACTTATCACATTCTAGAATGGAACATACTACATTCCAGAATGGAACATATCACATTCCAGAATGGAACATACTACATTCCAGAATGGAACATATCACATTCCAGAATGGAACATATCACATTCCAGAATGGAACTTATCTCATTCCAGAATGGAACTTATCACATTCCAGAATGGTAAAACTAACCTCTCAACAACATTCCAGAATGGAACTTATCACATTCCAGAATGGTAAAACTAACCTCTCAACAACATTCTAGAATGGAACATACTACATTCCAGAATGGAACATATCACATTCCAGAATGGAACATACTACATTCCAGAATGGAACTTATCACATTCCAGAATGGAACATACTACATTCCAGAATGAAACATACTACATTCTAGAATGGAACATACTACATTCCAGAATGGAACATACTACATTCCAGAATGGAACATACTACATTCCAGAATGGAACATACTACATTCTAGAATGGAACATACTGCATTCCAGAATGGAACATACTACATTCCAGAATGGAACTTATCACATTCTAGAATGGAACATACTACATTCCAGAATGGAACTTATCACATTCCAGAATGGAACATACTACATTCTAGAATGGAACATACTACATTCTAGAATGGAACTTATCACATTCCAGAGTGGAACATACTACATTCCAGAATGGAACTTATCACATTCCAGAATGGAACTTATCACATTCCAGAATGCAACATACTACATTCCAGAATGGAACTTATCACATTCCAGAATGGAACATATCACAACCTGTAATAGTTGTGATCAATTTTCAGTCTGCTTGTTATCATTCTGATCAGTATGGTGATAACATCAAAGTCCAAAGAACCATTTATCTTGTTTTTTCTGTTGATATAAATGGCCATCTTAGCTTGGCCCAACAGAAAGTTGAACAACTGGCACTTATCACGAGTCCTCCTCGAGAGGTAAAGGAAAGGGAGGAAAATTACAGATACAGTTGAAAGAAGGTAAAGGAAAGAAAGGATGACAGGAAGACAGAAGAGAGGTGGATGGGAGAGGGAGGAAGATGGAGGAGAGGAAAAGTTGATGAGAGACAGGGAGATGAAGAAATGAAGGAAAATTAAGGACAGGAAAGGAGATCAATAAACAGAAAAACAGTAAAGACAGAAGATTAAGGAGGGGAAGGATGGACGG
>NC_058107.1:11186499-11191499 GCF_914725855.1 Thunnus albacares
ATGGAACTTATCACATTCCAGAATGGAACATACTACATTCCAGAATGGAACTTATCACATTCCAGAATGGAACATACTACGTTCCAGAATGGAACTTATCACATTCCAGAATGGAACATACTACGTTCCAGAATGGAACTTATCACATTCCAGAATGGAACTTATCTCATTCCAGAATGGTAAAACTAACCTCTCAACAACATTCCAGAATGGAACTTATCACATTCCAGAATGGTAAAACTAACCTCTCAACAACATTCTAGAATGGAACATACTACATTCCAGAATGGAACTTATCACATTCCAGAATGGAACATACTACATTCCAGAATGGAACTTATCACATTCCAGAATGGAACATACTACATTCCAGAATGGAACATATCACATTCCAGAATGGAACATACTACATTCCAGAATGGAACTTATCACATTCCAGAATGGAACTTATCACATTTCAGAATGGAACTTATCACATTCCAGAATGGAACTTATCACATTCCAGAATGGAACATACTACATTCCAGAATGGAACATACTACATTCCAGAATGGAACATACTACATTCCAGAATGGAACTTATCACATTCCAGAATGGAACATACTACATTCCAGAATGGAACATACTACATTCCAGAATGGAACTTATCACATTCCAGAATGGAACTTATCACATTCCAGAATGGAACATACTACATTCTAGAATGGAACATACTACATTCCAGAATGGAACTTATCACATTCCAGAATGGAACTTATCTCATTCCAGAATGGAACTTATCACATTCCAGAATGGTAAAACTAACCTCTCAACAACATTCCAGAATGGAACTTATCACATTCCAGAATGGTAAAACTAACCTCTCAACAACATTCTAGAATGGAACATACTACATTCCAGAATGGAACATATCACATTCCAGAATGGAACATACTACATTCCAGAATGGAACTTATCACATTCCAGAATGGAACATACTACATTCCAGAATGAAACATACTACATTCTAGAATGGAACATACTACATTCCAGAATGGAACATACTACATTCCAGAATGGAACATACTACATTCTAGAATGGAACATACTACATTCCAGAATGGAACATACTACATTCTAGAATGGAACATACTACATTCCAGAATGGAACATACTACATTCCAGAATGGAACTTATCACATTCCAGAATGGAACTTATCACATTCCAGAATGCAACATACTACATTCCAGAATGGAACTTATCACATTCCAGAATGGAACTTATCACATTCCAGAATGGAACATACTACATTCTAGAATGGAACATACTACATTCTAGAATGGAACTTATCACATTCCAGAGTGGAACATACTACATTCCAGAATGGAACTTATCACATTCCAGAATGGAACTTATCACATTCCAGAATGGAACTTATCACATTCTAGAATGGAACATACTACATTCCAGAATGGAACATATCACATTCCAGAATGGAACATACTACATTCCAGAATGGAACATATCACATTCCAGAATGGAACATATCACATTCCAGAATGGAACTTATCACATTCCAGAATGGAACTTATCACATTCCAGAATGGAACTTATCTCATTCCAGAATGGTAAAACTAACCTCTCAACAACATTCCAGAATGGAACTTATCACATTCCAGAATGGTAAAACTAACCTCTCAACAACATTCTAGAATGGAACATACTACATTCCAGAATGGAACATATCACATTCCAGAATGGAACTTATCACATTCCAGAATGGAACTTATCACATTCCAGAATGGAACTTATCACATTCTAGAATGGAACATACTACATTCCAGAATGGAACATATCACATTCCAGAATGGAACATACTACATTCCAGAATGGAACATATCACATTCCAGAATGGAACATACTACATTCCAGAATGGAACTTATCACATTCCAGAATGGAACATACTACGTTCCAGAATGGAACTTATCACATTCCAGAATGGAACTTATCACATTCCAGAATGGAACATACTACATTCTAGAATGGAACATACTACATTCCAGAATGGAACATATCACATTCCAGAATGGAACATACTACATTCCAGAATGGAACTTATCACATTCCAGAGTGGAACATACTACATTCCAGAATGGTACATATCACAGTCCAGAATGGAACTTATCACATTCCAGAATGGAACATACTACATTCTAGAATGGAACATACTACATTCCAGAATGGAACATACTACATTCCAGAATGGAACTTATCACATTCCAGAATGGAACTTATCACATTCCAGAATGGAACTTATCACATTCCAGAATGGAACATACTACATTCCAGAATGGAACTTATCACGTTCCAGAATGGAACATACTACATTCTAGAATGGAACATACTACATTCCAGAATGGAACTTATCACATTCCAGAATGGAACATACTACATTCCAGAATGGAACTTATCACATTCCAGAATGCAACATACTACATTCCAGAATGGAACTTATCACATTCCAGAATGGAACTTATCACATTCCAGAATGGAACATACTACATTCCAGAATGGAACTTATCACATTCCAGAATGGAACATACTACATTCCAGAATGGAACATACTACATTCCAGAATGGAACTTATCACATTCCAGAATGGAACATACTACGTTCCAGAATGGAACTTATCACATTCCAGAATGGAACTTATCACATTCCAGAATGGAACTTATCACATTCCAGAATGGAACTTATCACATTCCAGAATGCAACATACTACATTCCAGAATGGAACTTATCACATTCCAGAATGGAACATACTACGTTCCAGAATGGAACTTATCACATTCCAGAATGGAACTTATCACATTCCAGAATGGAACATACTACATTCCAGAATGGAACTTATCACATTCCAGAATGGAACATACTACATTCCAGAATGGAACTTATCACATTCCAGAATGGAACATACTACGTTCCAGAATGGAACTTATCACATTCCAGAATGGAACATACTACGTTCCAGAATGGAACTTATCACATTCCAGAATGGAACTTATCTCATTCCAGAATGGTAAAACTAACCTCTCAACAACATTCCAGAATGGAACTTATCACATTCCAGAATGGTAAAACTAACCTCTCAACAACATTCTAGAATGGAACATACTACATTCCAGAATGGAACTTATCACATTCCAGAATGGAACATACTACATTCCAGAATGGAACATATCACATTCCAGAATGGAATATACTACATTCCAGAATGGAACTTATCACATTCCAGAATGGAACTTATCACATTCCAGAATGGAACTTATCACATTCCAGAATGGAACATACTACATTCCAGAATGGAACATACTACATTCCAGAATGGAACATACTACATTCCAGAATGGAACTTATCACATTCCAGAATGGAACATACTACATTCCAGAATGGAACATACTACATTCCAGAATGGAACTTATCACATTCCAGAATGGAACTTATCACATTCCAGAATGGAACATACTACATTCTAGAATGGAACATACTACATTCCAGAATGGAACTTATCACATTCCAGAATGGAACTTATCTCATTCCAGAATGGAACTTATCACATTCCAGAATGGTAAAACTAACCTCTCAACAACATTCCAGAATGGAACTTATCACATTCCAGAATGGTAAAACTAACCTCTCAACAACATTCTAGAATGGAACATACTACATTCCAGAATGGAACATATCACATTCCAGAATGGAACATACTACATTCCAGAATGGAACTTATCACATTCCAGAATGGAACATACTACATTCCAGAATGAAACATACTACATTCTAGAATGGAACATACTACATTCTAGAATGGAACATACTACATTCCAGAATGCAACATACTACATTCCAGAATGGAACTTATCACATTCCAGAATGGAACTTATCACATTCCAGAATGGAACTTATCACATTCCAGAATGGAACATACTACATTCTAGAATGGAACATACTACATTCTAGAATGGAACTTATCACATTCCAGAGTGGAACATACTACATTCCAGAATGGAACTTATCACATTCCAGAATGGAACTTATCACATTCTAGAATGGAACATACTACATTCCAGAATGGAACATATCACATTCCAGAATGGAACATACTACATTCCAGAATGGAACATATCACATTCCAGAATGGAACATATCACATTCCAGAATGGAACTTATCACATTCCAGAATGGAACTTATCACATTCCAGAATGCAACATACTACATTCCAGAATGGAACTTATCACATTCCAGAATGGAACATATCACAACCTGTAATAGTTGTGATCAATTTTCAGTCTGCTTGTTATCATTCTGATCAGTATGGTGATAACATCAAAGTCCAAAGAACCATTTATCTTGTTTTTTCTGTTGATATAAATGGCCATCTTAGCTTGGCCCAACAGAAAGTTGAACAACTGGCACTTATCACGAGTCCTCCTCGAGAGGTAAAGGAAAGGGAGGAAAATTACAGATACAGTTGAAAGAAGGTAAAGGAAAGAAAGGATGACAGGAAGACAGAAGAGAGGTGGATGGGAGAGGGAGGAAGATGGAGGAGAGGAAAAGTTGATGAGAGACAGGGAGATGAAGAAATGAAGGAAAATTAAGGACAGGAAAGGAGATCAATAAACAGAAAAACAGTAAAGACAGAAGATTAAGGAGGGGAAGGATGGACGGGTAAAACAAGAAAGATGAAAT
This sequence comes from Thunnus albacares, assembly GCF_914725855.1. Taxonomy (NCBI): domain Eukaryota; kingdom Metazoa; phylum Chordata; class Actinopteri; order Scombriformes; family Scombridae; genus Thunnus; species Thunnus albacares. The sequence continues at coordinate 11,191,233 of NC_058107.1, forward strand.
AGAGGAGGAATGTAGAATAAAAGGATAGGAGTTGGAGATGGAGGGTGGAGAGGTGAAAGAAAACATGAAAGTGAGGAAGAGTAGATGAGTTAGGGAGTGAGATGAGATGGAGAGAGTGAGTTGGTGAAGAAATGAGTGAAAGACCAAAGAGATGGATAGGAAGGGTTGAGGGGAGAAGAAGGAAGATGAAAGACAGGAATTATAGAAATGGTGTGTTTGAGAAATAGAGAAAGGAATATGAAGAAGGAAAAGGAAGAAAATGAATAA